>NW_027206446.1:5746637-5930800 GCF_024711535.1 Dipodomys merriami | reverse complement strand
GACCAATTCAGGAGATCTCCACTTCTTTTTTTGGTAACTGTCAGGCCTGCATGTGTCTTGTTTGTACTGTTTATTGTTTTTTGGACTAAATGACTGATGGGACTGGAAACCATGGTCACCACTCCATCTAGCCCCCTAGACTTATAAAAAGAAGCTGAGAAAGAAGAAAAGAAAAGGTACCCCCCAGTTTTTCAGGGAGATAACTTGAAAGAAGTAATGTTTCCTCCCCCATACTCCCCTTCCCAGGTTCCTTTTGCAGAACCTGAAAATGATCAAGAGGAGGAGGGATCTATAGAACCCTCGGTACCTGCTCTTAAAGTTTCTGAGGGGCCAGTCACTTGACGCCGCCGTGGGATCAACCCCCCATCTAATGCAGCTGTTTTTCCCTTATGCGCCGTAGGGACTGTGGATGTGGATGGTCAACAGCAACTCCAATATTGGCCATTTTCTACCAGATATCTACACAATGGGTGCACCCAAAATGCCCCCTTTTCTGAGAAACCCCAGGATTTAATATGGCCAAAATTTATGAGGTTAGACAGGGAGGAAGTGAAAGTCAGGCAGCATATCTTGAGCGGCTCATGGAAGCTTTTAGTCAATATACCCCATATGATCTTGAGACCCAGGAGTCGGCTCAGATGATCATGTTTGCCTGTATAAATCAAGCTGCACCAGACATAAAGAGAAAGTTGCAGGCTCTAGACAAACTTGGTGAAAAGCCTATTAGGGATCTAGTAGCCGTGGCAGAAAAGGATTACAATAAGAGTGTCGCTACCCGCCTCGACCAGCAAGGAGACGCGACACTGGACTCTTCTCTCTGCCGTTTATTCAGGACCTTTTTTTAATCTGGTGACCCCAACACCGGGGAGAATTCCCCACAGCCTTAAGTACCCGCTGGGTAGCCAACCCTGATACGCCACGTGGGAACCACCAATAGGTTCAGGTGCGCGGAAGCAAGCCAGATTCTTTGCCTTAGCCATATCAGGAGTTGTTTACCACGAGAGCACTCGCCATCAGGAAGGCGGAGGGCGGAAACCGGCACCATCTTCCAGGTGCGGCCTCTCGCAGCTCTCTACATAAGAGAGAGACAGAGGAGCAAAGACAGGAAAGGAAGGACCGAGAACATGAAATTGAGTGTGAAAAGAGAGAGCAGGGTAAGGAAAGAGGCCAGATTTGTTGGACTATCCACTATCGCATGCTGAGCATACCTGGTTCACAGACAGCAGCAGTTTCATTCGAGATGGAAAAAGGTACACGGGCACAGCAGTCACCACGGACACTGAGATAGTGTGGGCAGAAGCACTTCCCCAGGGAATGTCTGCACAAACAGCAGAGCTAATGGGACTAACAAAAGCCCTACAGATGGGAAAAGGGAAGAGACTAAACATTTACACAGACAGTCGGTATGCTTTTGTCACTGTCCATATACATGGAGCCATTTACCAACAGAGGGGGCTGCTGATAGCTGAGGGAAAGACTATTGAAAACAAACAAGAAATTTAAAGCCTCATCCGGGCCATATGGGAACCAGGAAATATTGCCATTATGCACTGCCCTGGCCATCAAAAGGGAACTGATTCTATAACCAAAGGAAATAACTGGGCTGATCAGGCAGCTAAGGAGGCAGCCCTCCAACCCAGTGCGGAATTACTGACTCTAGTAGACCCAGGACCATGAGCTTTGCCTCCTGAGCCTCAGTACTCCCAAGAAGACTTGGAGTGGATAAAGAAAATTCCCATGGCCTATAAACCCCCAGACAAAGAAGGAAACAAAGACTGGTGGAAAACTGGTGAGAGGAAACTTACCTTGCCACAAAGATTGGGCAAGGGGATTATTAAGAGAATCCATCGGGTTTCTCACATGGGAACCCGAAGAATGTAGGACTTGCTCTGACACTCAGAAGTAAAAATTAGGCAAGGAAATCAACTTATTGAGGACATTGTTAAAAATTTCAAAGCCCTGCAACCTTATGCAATCCCACTTGTCCAACCTTTCTTTGATTTGTTGTGCTTCCGGGTCTCTATTCAGAAAATTTCGGCCTCAGCCAAGGAGACCTAGGGTTTCTCCTATTGCATCCTGTAATGTTTTCAGAGTGTCTGCTTTGAGTTCAAGGTCTTTGATCCATTTGGAGTTGATTCTGGTGCAGGGTGATATATAAGGATCTAGCTTTAGTTTTCTACATGTAGTTAACCAATTTTGCCAGCACCATTTACTGAAGAGGCTGTCTTTCTTCCATTCTATTGTTTTAGCTTCCTTATCAAAGATTAGATGGCTATAGGTCTGTAGGTTCATTTCTGGGTTTTCAATTCTATTCCATTGGTCCTGAGGTCTGTTCTTATGCCAATACCAAGCTGTTTTGATTACTATGGCTTTATAGTAGAGTTTGAAATTTGGTATTGATATTCCTCCAGCAGTGTTCTTTCCGTTGAGGAGCGTTTTTGCTATTCGGGGTCTTTTATTGTTCCATATGAATTTTTGGATTGCCTCTTCTATTTCCTTGAAGAATGAGGGTGGAATTTTGATAGGTATCGCGTTGAATTTGTAGATAGCCTTGGGAAGTATTGCCATTTTCACGATGTTAATCTTGCCAATCCAGGAGCATGGGAGGTTTTGCCATTTTTTAAGTTCTGTGTTGATTTCCTTTTTCAAGATTTTAAAGTTTTCATCATAGAGGTCCTTTACTCCTTTGGTTAAGTTAATTCCTAGGTATTTTATTTTTTGTGGGGCTATTACAAATGGAGTTGCTTTCCTAATTTCAGCCACACTTTTCTCATTATTGGCATATAGAAAAGCCATTGATTTTGGGGGGTTAATTTTATAACCTGCTACTTTGCCAAAGTTTTGAATCAGCTTGAGTAATTTGGGAGTGGAGTCTATGGGATTCTTTAAATACAAGATCATGTCATCTGCAAAGAGGGAGAGTTTTATTTCTTCTTTCCCTATTTGGATCCCCTTTATGTCTGCATCTTGTCTTATTGCTGTAGCTAGGCATTCTAATACTAGATTGAAGAGAAGTGGAGAGAGTGGGCATCCTTGTCTTGTTCCTGAGTTAAGAGGAAATGGCTTTAGTTTTTCACCATTGAGTATAATGCTGGCTGTAGGTTTGTCATATACAGCCTTTATTGTATTGAGGAATGATCCATGGATTCCTAATTTTTCCAGAACCTTCATCATAAAGGGGTGTTGGATCTTGTCAAATGCTTTTTCTGCATCTATTGAGATAAGCATGTGGTTCTTATTCTTGCTCCTGTTGATGTGATGAATAATATTAATTGATTTGCGTATATTGAACCAGCTTTGCATCCCTGAAATGAATCCTGTTTGATCATGGTGTACGATTTTTTGGATGAATTTTTGAAGTCGATTGGCCAAAATTTTGTTGAGAAGTTTTGCATCAATGTTCATCAAAGAAATGGGTCTATAGTTCTCTTTCTTTGATGAGTCCCTGCCTGGTTTGGGGATGAGGGTTATGATGGCTTCATAGAATGTGTTCGGTAGTGAGCTTTCTCTTTCAATTTCATCGAAGAGTTGGAGGAGTATTGGTGTGAGCTCTGCTTTGAAGGCCTTGTAAAATTCCACTGTAAAACCATCTGGTCCTGGACTTTTCTTAGCTGGGAGGTCTCTTATTGCTGTTTCTATTTCAATGCTTGATATGGGCCTGTTAAGCTGGTTTAACTCATCTTGGTTTAGTTTTGGCATGTCAATATTTGCTAGGAAAAGGTCCATTTCTGTCAAGTTCTCAAACTTATTAGCATAAAGTTTTGAGAAGTATTCCCTTATAATGTTCGGAATCTTGGTTGTTTCCGTGGTGATGTTTCCATTCTCATCTCTGAGTTTATTAATTTGGGTGTGTTCTCTCCTTTTTCTGATAAGGTTTGCTAAGGGTCTGTCAATTTTGTTAAGATTTTTGAAGAACCAACTCTTTGTTTTGTTGATTCTTTCTATAGTTTTTTTGGATTCTAATTCATTTAATTCTGATTTAATTTTGATTATTTCTTTCCGTCTACTGGATTGGGGTTTATCTTGCTGCTCTTTTTCAAGGAGGTTTAGATGTGTCATTAAATTGTTAGTTTCCGATCTCTCCAATTTGTTGATGTAGGAGCTCAGAGCTATAAACTTGCCTCTGAGTACTGCCTTTGCTGTGTCCCAGAGGAGCTGGTAATTTGTGTGTTCATTTTTGTTGAATAGCATGAACATTTGAATTTCCATTCTAATCTCTTCCATGACCCACTCATGATTCAGCAGTGTGTTGTTCAGCCTCCATGTGATACCGGACTTTCTTTGGTGGCTTTTGGTGTTGAGTTCTAATTTTATTCCCTTGTGGTCAGAGAGAATGCAAGGTATAACTTCAATGTTTCTGAATTTAGACAAGTTTGCTTTGTGGCCTAAAATGTGGTCTATTTTAGAAAACGTTCCATGTGCTGCTGAGAAGAACGTGTATTCTGATGCTGCTGGGTGAAATGTTTGGTAAATGTCTGTTAACTCTAGTTGATCTATGCAGCTGTTTAGATCTACGGTTTCTCTGTTGAGTTTTTGCCGAGTTGATCTATCTTGTGGGGAGAGTGGTGTGTTAAAATCCCCAACAATTAGTGTCTGCAGAGCATCTGCAGGGCAAATGACATAGCTAGCAAGATCAATAGAAAGCCCACCGATTGGGAGAAGATCTTTACTAGCCATACAACGGACAAGGGTCTCATATCTAAAATATAGTTGGAACTCAAAAAATTAAACCACCCAACAACAAATCCTCAAAGAAACAACTGCCCAATAAATAAGTGGTCGAAAGACTTAAAGAGAAACTTCTCTGAAGAAGAAAGAAGGATGGCCAATAGACACATGAAGAAATGTTCAACATCCCTAGCCATAAAAGAAATGCAAATCAAAACAACATTGAGATATCACCTCACTCCAGTTAGAACAGCAAAAATCAAGAACTCTAACAACAACAGATGCTGGAGGGGATGTGGACAGAAAGGAACCTTACTTCATTGTTGGTGGGAATGTAAACTTGTTCAACCACTTTGGAAAGCAGTATGGAGGTTCCTCAAAAGACTTCACATAGATCTCCCCTATGATCCAGCAATCCCACTTTTGGGCATTTACCCAAATGTTTACAAACAAGACCACACTAAAGCTACCAGCACAACTATGTTTATTGCAGCATTATTTACCATAGCTAAGATATGGAACCAACCCAGATGCCCCTCAGTAGATGAATGGATCAAGAAAATGTGGTATATATACACAATGGAATTCTATGCCTCCATCAGAAAGAATGACATTTCCCCATTTGTTAGGAAATGGAAAGGCTTGGAAAAAATTATATTAAGTGAAGTAAGCCAGGCCCAAAGAAGCATAGGTCCCATGGTTTCCCTTATTTGCAATATCTAGTATACGTATGAGTCAAGCAGAAAAGGTCAGATAATGTGATGTTAGGAAAACGAACCCTTAAATATGTATTTTAATGTTTTCGTTTCTTTCATGCATGTGTTTCTAACGCATTTATAAGATTATTTCTTTGTTGCTTTGTATGTCCCTCCCCCACAGTGTAACCCCCGCTTTCGCTATATTTGATGTCAGTATAACATGTGGAGTAGATGGGGACAAACAAGTCGTTTAAGGATTCAGGTGGACCTGTTACAACAATGAGAAGTACAAAATGTCATGTCAAAACCAACTTTACAATGTCGGTGTGGGGGGGGGTGGGGGGTATAATTGGGTGGGGGGAGGGGGGAGGCTGGGAAGGGAGGTGAAGGGTAAACAAAGGAGGAGGCTGCAATGCTTGGTAAGAAATGTATGCATTATCCTGCCCATGTAATTGTAGCCCCTCTGTACAGTATGTTCTCAAATAAAATAAAATACAATTAAAAAAAAATATCAAAGCCTGTCAGCTCACCAATGCCCCCAATCAACCGGTTCCAAAAGAGCTTGCCTCGGTGGAGATAGGCCAGGTGTGTAATGGGAAGTAGACTTCACAGAAATTAAAACTGGAAAATTTGGATATAAATATTTGCTAGTTTTTGTAGACACCTTTTCAGTATGGGTTGAAGCTTACCCAACAAAGCATGAGACCACGAACATCATGGCTAAGAAGATCCTGGAAAAAATCCTACCCAGGTATGGCTTCCCATCCACCATCGGGTCAGACAATGTACTGGCTCAAAAGTAAGTCAGGGAATAGCCGCAGCACTGGGGATGGATTTGAAATTGCTCTGTGCTTATAGACCCCAGAGTTCAGGGCAGGTATGAATGGGATTCTAAAAGAGACCTTAACTAAATTGGCCTTAGAGACTGGCGCAGACTGGGTATCACTCCTTCCTTTCACCTTGTTTAGAATAAGAAATTCACCCTATCGGCTTGGCTTTACTCCTTTTGAAATAATGAATGGACAGCCTCCACCCATTATCCCTAGCCTTCAGACTGAATTGCTTGCTGATTTGGATGATACTGAATTTCTGTGTAAGCTTGACTATTTACAGCTGGGGCATATGTGGCCCCAGCTTAGAGCATTATAATGTTCTGCTTCTATTCCTACCCCCCCCCATTTGTTTAAACCAGGGGACTGGGTGTTTGTTCGAAGGCACAACTTGAAATCTCTGGAACCATGGTGGAAGGGACCTTACATGGTGCTACTGGCTAGACCCACTGCTCTTAAGGTGGATGGCATTGCTGCTTGGATCCACTGCTCCCATGCCAGACCGGCTGACCCCTTTGCCCTGGACGACCATGGAGAAACATGGGAAGTCTCCAAGCATCCTACCCAACCACTCCGCATACGCCTCAAGAAAAGAAAAATGGACTGATTGTTATTGGTATACTCATTCAAGATCAAGAGCTGTTGGAGTTTAGTTTCGGGCCAGAGCTACAAGATTGTGGCTCAGGACCATAAGTCAAGGAGGGGAATGAAAGGTTAAAGTTTGAGGCAGTGACCACTTGTTGCTTGTTTCTATCTAGCAAAGCAACATATGGTGGTAATCAAAATACCTCGTTGATTGTGTGCCTTTATAAGACCTGCAAATCCTTAGCTCGGGGCTCTCCTCCTAGGCTCCGCTGTGTCGGAGTGTAGGAAGAGGCCTGAGCTGCAGCCCATTTAGATAAAACAGCTATAGAGTCTGACTCTTGGTGGTCTTCTTGGAGGGGGGCCTGTGACCTTGGCATAACACCTTCAGAAGACATGAAGTCAGAGACAAGGTCTTCAAAGGCGGCAGGCTCCTGATGATGGTGGGTATATTTGCATTAAGCAAGACACTGTGATGCACATGAACCTCCTGGAGATGCTGCAGCTGTCCTAGATGCTCCCTGATCATCCAGGGATACTGGAACTCCTTGTGAGGGTGAGGGTCCAAGTCGCCACCCGTATTGGGACAGTTGAGGATGTGAAGGTTCTTCATTCCACCCAAGTTAGGAGCAAGTTCTTTCCTAATTCCTGGATGCCAAAATTCACTCCCCACCAGTTCCTGGATGGAGTCCAGCCTCACCACAAGCAGAGCCTTCTGGATTTCAGAGATGGAGTCAGACCAAATCTGCAGCTTCCTGGAGCACAGCTGGACTCATTCTCTCCTCTCCCTGACCCAGTGTAGCAGGTGTGTTTGGAGAGCATCCTGGGCGCCATCTTCGATGAGCAGATGCATAATTTTCACCAAGGGTTTCTCTGCAGTCTTTGCTGAGCAGTGATTTACAGCTCGCCTGTCAGTCAGAACATCTGGAGGAGCGATGCGGGCATGGAGACATACCCCCATGTCCATATCTCCACAGATTGATAACTTGTAGTTTACATTGCCTGGGAGCTCCTTCTTGGCAAGTAGCAGATCCAGCCCATCCAGGACAGCCTTGAAGGTCTCCAGGTCGGGAGACTCTGCCAGATCCCTCAGGGGGAGGCAGGGGAAGGGCCAGGCCTGCCCCAGGTCCTTCAGCACCTCTGTGTGGCCCTGGGCATAGATCTCTATGAACAGTGAAGGGAACAGCAGCAGAGGAAGATCGTCTACAGCAAAGATGGCCAGGGCCTGGTTGCTCAGCAGACTCTGCATGGCTAGATGCTGGAGCGAGGGTGGGGCTCCAATGCTCATCTTGATGGACCAGATGTGGGCCAGGTGTGCAGGGCTCTCTGAATCCCAACAGGGCCAGGCACTCACTGTGCAATCCAGAATTCTTCTTCTGTTCTCTGATCCCTAGATATCCTTCACGCCCAACCCCAGCCTCACCATTGCATACCTGCCAATGAGAGAGCAGCTTCTGATGGAATTTTTGAGACACACCATGCACACCTTGGTTGGCTTTTGCACTTGAGATTAATTCAAATATTGATTTTAACCAAAAAGGGATAGGTTTAAAGGCCTGTCCCACACAGCCCAGCTTCTCTCTGTATTGTAAATCACACTTTATCAAAATGACCTCCACTTTTATTCCTTAATCCCTCCAGACATTCCCACAGATATTCCACTGCAAAGCCTGCAAGGAGAGAAGTCATCCGAATTGATAACATCCACAAAGCCTGCAGGAAATCTTTTCTCTGGAGTTCTTTCCCTCTCTGAATCCCTTCCTATTCTTCTTCATCCTTCCTTCCTTCCCTCCCTCCCTCCCTCTCTCCGTATATCCTTCCCTCCCTTCCTTTCTTGCAAGTTTCTTTTTAATCCCCATTCTAGACCTTGGGTAAGGGTTTATTTGTTTGTGTATTTGTGCCAGTTCTTGCATCTAGGTGCTATCTCTGAGCTTTGGTTCACAATGCCCGAACTCTACTACTTGAGCCACAGCTCCACTTCTTGCCACTTTTGGAGGTTCACTAGAGATAAGAGTCTCAAAGATGTCTGTGCCCAGGCTGCCTATGTATTGAAACGCTCAGATCTCCGACTTGCAGAGTTAAGGTTCTAGGTATGCACACTCCTCATTCTTTGGTGCTGAAAAATGATATCTTTCTACTCATGCTTTTTCATTTTTTTATTTTTGATCGATACAGAAAATTATAGATGGTAAGGGATTATTCTACAACTTAGGGGTTTTCTTACAACCATTCAGAAAAACAAAATCATGATCCAGTTCTTTCCAGGCAGAATTGACTCCAGATTCCTGCTGCTGTGTGCACAGGACACATGGAACCCCAAAGCACTCACAAACTCCTGGGGTTCCAGAGTTACAATTGAACTGACAAACTCAGGACCAGATGCCCTGTCTCTTCCATCTACACTGAACACGGGGGTCTGTGCCCCCTGGAGAATGCTCTTCCTGGCTTTCATTTCTGCTGCTAGGAAGCAATTCTAGAAGAGAGGTGCACAACTACAAAGACAGAGTACAAAGGCCAGAAAGATGCTCTTCTGTGAGCAGCCAGGAGCCATTTGACTCCAGGGTACAGAATCGGTATTTGTTCAGGTAATGACTGAATTTGGTACAGATCTGGACTTTATGGCTTGGTCCCATGTCCCTCAAAGTCTGTGCCAAGACAGCAAGAACCTGAGCAAATCTCTCCGGGTGGATGTCCCATGGCCACTGATTTTGAGGGTAGTAGCTCTCCAGAGGGGCAGGATAGAGCCCTCGTCTCAAATGACCCATCTGGGCCGTGTGGCACAGGAGGATCTTCAGGGCGGCCATGGAGATGTGGTTTCCATAGAAGCTGAAGAACATGAGCTGGAAACACTGGCTCAGGGCGGGCAGGATGGCCGAGAGCTGGACATCCGTGAAGGCTAAGTCCTCCAGGGCCAGGGTCTCCAGGGTGCCGGCCACTCCATGCAGCAGGTCTAGCAGGGTCTCAAGACTGAAGCAGACCGTGGACAGGCTCCTCAGACGCAGGTGCTTGAGCTGTTTGGTGCAGGGACACTGGAACAGGAACCTCAGGTGAGCTTCGGTCAGCAGACACGAACTCAGAGACAAGGTCTTTAAGGACGTCAGCATCCTGAGGATGGAGGGCGGCTGTTCGTAGTGGAAGCAGACATCGTGTACATAAAGCTCCTGCAGATGCTGCAGCTGCCCCAGCTGTGCCCCAAATTTGCAGGAACACCAGCCATTCCTGGAGCTGGAAGTGAAGAAGCTGCCACACATCTTGGAGAAGTTGAGGATGTGAAGGTTCTTCATGTGGCCCAGGTAAGGGGCAAATGTTTTCAGAAGTTCTTGACATGGGAAATTACTCACCAGCAGCTCCTGGATGGAGTCCAGTCTCACCACACGCAGAGCCTTCTGGATTTTATAGATGGAGCCAGACAGAATCCGCAGGTTCCTGGAGCACAGCTGGACTCGTTCTTTCCTCTTCCTGGCCCACTGGAGCAGGTAGGCTTGGAGAGCTTTCTGGGAGCCATCTTTGATGGTGAGATCCCTGATGACCATCAAGGGCTGCTCTTCAGTCATCATTGAACCACAGCTCTCTGTTGGTTTGTCAGTCAGGACATCTGGATAAGAGATTTGGGCCATTGAAGGGTAGCCCTGTATCCAGATGTTGGGGTGATCATTCCGCAGGAAGAGGACTTGCAGTTTCCACCGACTGGGGCGCTCCTTCTTGGCCAGTAGCAGATCGAGCCCATCCAGGACAGCCTTGAAGGTTTCCAGGTCTGGAGACTCTGCCAGGTCCCCCAGGGGGAGGCAGGGAAAGGGCCAGGCCTGCACCAGGGCCTTCAGCATCTCTGTGTGGGCCCTGGCATAGACCTCCACGAACAGCAAAGGGAACAGCAACACCGGTAGATCCTCCAGGGCAGAGATGGCCAGAGCCTGGTTGCTCAGCAGACTCTGCATGGCCAGATACTGGAGCGAGGGTAGGGTTCTGCGGCTCATCTTCACGGGCCAGAAGTGGAGTAGATATGGACCAGGTGTGCAGGACACTCTGAATCTCAGTAGGGCCAGGCAATCACAGCAGACTCCAGGCTTCTGCTCTTTTCTGGCTGTTTGGTATCTTTATATCCTAGCCCCACCCTCCCCTCTGTGTATCTACCAATGGGAGAGCAGATCCTGATGGGATTTCTGAGTAACACCCACCACACCCTGTCTGGGTCTAACCATCTAGATTAATTTAAACAGAGATTCTACCCAGACTGATAGGATTAAAGGCAGGACCCACTGAGCCCAGCTTCCATTTCAAATGTGTAACACACACACACACACACACACACACACACACACACACACACACACACACACACACACATCCGGCCTTTATTTGTTAACCCTTTGAGAAAGTTCCACAGATATTTCACTGCCTTGAGCCTGCAAATGTTCCAAGAACATCAGCCAGCCCAATCTGATAGCATCCACAAACACTTTTCTAGAAAATTCTTTCACTTCCTTCCTTCCTGTCCTCCTTTGCTTACGTTGCCCCTCCCTCTTTCCCTTTCTCTCTTTTCTCTCTTTCTCTCCCTCTTTCTTGCTCTTGCTTTTTCTCTCACCCTCTCTCTCTGTCCCTTTTTTCTTTTTCTATCCCTTTTTCTGCTCTCTCTCACCTTCTCTCTCACCATCCCTCCCTCCCTCCTGCCCCCTCTCTCTTTGTATGCAAATACTCAGGGCCTCTTGTTTTGATTTGGCTTTTTCCCTCAAGGCTGATGGCCGAGCACTCAAGCCACAGCTCTACTTCTGTTTTTTGTGGGTTTACTGGAGACAAGAATCCCTTGAACTCATCTGCCTCACTGGCTTTGAACCATGAACCTCAGAGCTCAGCCTCCTCTTTGCCCGGGATTACAAGAGTGATACACTAGGTGCCAGCAGCTAGTTTCTTTTGTAGAACAGGACAGAGGCCCTCTCTCTTTCTAAGGTCTCAACCTGTTGTGTTCAGTACATGCTGGGCCCAGCTGATATCACCAACCCTGCGGTTCAGCATCAGATTTGGAAGATAAGAAAGGGCATTTGACTGCTCTTTGTAAGTACCATCCACATAGCAGGACACACATATTCATTAATTCAGTTATTTTATTGATTCATTCAAAAAATGCTTTCAGTCTCTAAGAAGGCAAGATTATTTCTTCTTTTCATGCTTTCTGGTTTTCTCTTCTTTGTTCTTTCAGTGTGTGTGTGTGTGTGTGTGTGTGTGTGTGTGTGTGTGTGTGTGTGTGTGTGTGTATGTGCGTGTGTGTGTGTCTGTGTGTGTGTCTGTGTGTCTGTGTGTGTGTGTGTGTGTGTGTGTGTGTGTGTGTGTGTGTGCTTCTAGTGGGATTTGAACTCATGGTCTGGCACTGTCTGTCCCCCAGCTCTTTCCATTCAAAGCTGGCAATCTACCACATGACCCACAGATTCCACTTCCAGCTTTTGGTGGCTAATTGGAGATAAGAGTCTAAGAGGCTCTTGCCCAGATTGAAGGTGAACTGTGATCCTCAGATTGTGATCCCCAGACTAGTTATAATTACAGGTGTGAGCCACCAGCCTGAGCCTGAGGGGTGACTTATTCTCTTTGGGTTGTTGTTACTGATCTTGACTTTGAATGCAGAGCTCTTTTGCTCAAGGCCAGTACTCTACCACATTGACCCACAGCTCCACTTCTGGTTTTCTGGTGGTTCACTAGAGATGAGAGTCTCGTGGACTTTCCTGACCAGCTGTCTTTGAACTGTGATTCTCAGATTTCTAAGTGGTTTAGGGGCTAGAATTCTGGGCAGAAGCAGTACTCTGATTTTTGGATTCTGAGAAATGACATCCTTCTGCTTACTGTTCTTTTTTCTTTGGAAATGAATTAATTGATGTGTAGACATAGAAAACTGTACACAGTCAGAAGTTTGCTTACAACGATTTAGAAAGACAAGATCGTATTTGAGTTCTTTCTAGGCAGAATTCATTTGAGATTTCTGATGGTGGGTGCACAGGACACATGTACCCCGAAAGTACCCAGAAACACCTGGGGCTCCAGAGCTACAATTGACCTGAAAATCTCAGGATCATAAGGTAAAGCTGGATTCGGAAATCCTTACCCAAAAGACCACCAGAGACTGTCACCAATGTAAAAGCAAAGGAGTCTTTATTGCAAACTGAAGCTTGGTCTCCCTATTGCCCTCCCCCTCTCAACCCCTCTCCCCCCTCCCGCTGTGTACAAGTCAGCAGCCTACAATGCTGAGAGGCGGCCCCAAGCCCAGGGTTACAGCACCTGTTGTACACTTTTTAGGGAAGGCAGGGGCTTTGCATACATCATAGCATCTTGTAACAAATCACTACACACCATGGGAAAATCATAAAACAACTCCATAGTATGATTGGCGCACTACACAGAGAGAAAGGACCAGAAACAGGTTGTTGGTTAGATCCAGACATAATTTGCACTGGTTGGCTTGCACAGGGGAGTCTTCAAGAGGATGCATGCTAAACTGCAGGGTGTCCAGTTCAGAGAATGGTCAGCAGACTCCAGGAAGGCTGTTCTGGAATTTCAGATACCTTGACATCCTAGCATCTCTGGTTCCCAGGATAGTCTGTGCAAGGCTATTTCAGATACTTCGAGATCCTGGCATCCAGGGTTCCCAGGACTGTCTGTGGCTGGCTTAGGTCAAGGGCTAAGTTGCAGAACTGAGCTGGGGTCTTAAGTAAAAAGAGAGTTGCTCAGGTTGCTCAATAAGCCCTGTCTCTTCCACCCACGCTGAACATTTGGGTCTGTGGCCCTGGAGAATGCTCTTATGTCCTGGCTTTTACTCTGATGCTGAGAAGAGATTCCAGAAGAGAGGAGCCCAACTACACAGACAGAGCAGAAAGGCTGGGAAGCCCCTCCTCTGTGAGCACCCAGGAACCATCCGGGCCCAGGCTGTAGAACTGGCACTTGTTCTGGTGATGACAGAAATCAGTACAGATTTGGACCCTCTGGGTTGGCCCCAGGTCTCTCAATACCTGCCCCAAGCTTGCCAGAACCAGGGCAAGTCTCTCAGGGTCGATGTTCTCTAGCCCCCACTCCTGAGGGTGGTAGCTCTCCAGAGGGGCAGGATAGAGGCCTCGGCTTAAGTGGCCCAACCTGGCCGTGTGGCTCAGGAGGTTGTACAGGGCAGCCATGGAGATGTGGTTCCCATAAACACTGAAGACGCGGAGCTGGGAGCACTGGCTCAGGCCCGGCAGGATGGCCGAGAGATGGGCATCCGTGAAGGCACAGTCCTCCAGGGCCAGGGTCTCCAGGGTGCTGGCCATGTGCTCCAGCAGGTCTCGCAGGGACTCAGGACTCGAGTTATCCATGAACAAACTGGTCAGTTGCAGGTGCTGGAGCTGCCTGGTGCAGGGAGCCTGGGACAGACACCTCAAGTCGGCCTCCTGCAGTGCACAGGCGCTCAGAGACAAGGCCTTCAAAGGCCCCAGGCTCCTGAGGACGGCGGGCAGCTTTCCATAAAGGAAGAGGACTTCGTGCACATGAAGCTCCTGGAGATGCTGCAGCTGGCCCAGATGGGCCCCAATTTTCCAGGAATACCAAGAGTTCTTTTGGCTGGCAGTGTAGAAGTCGGCACGCATCTTGGAGAGCTTCAGGAGGTGAAGGTTCTTCATCTGGCTGAGATAAGGGGCAAAGATCTTCATAGTCTCTCGATTCCAGAATTCACTCACCACCAGTTCCTGGATGGAGTCCAGCCTCACCACATGCAGAGCCTTCTGGATTTCAGAGATGGAGTCAGATGAAATCTGCAGCTTCCTGGAGCACAGCTGAACTCTTTCTCTCCTCTCCCTGGCCCAGTTGAGCAGGTGGGCTTGGAGAGCATCCTGGGTGCCATGTTTGATGGTCAGATCCATGGTGATCATCAAGGGCTGCTCTTCAGTCATCCCTGAGCAGTGGCTCTCTGTTGGCTTGTCAGTCAGGATGTCTGGAGAAGAGATACGGGCCATTGAAGGGTACCCCCATGTCCAGATGTTGGGGTGCTCCTTCTGCAGACTGAGCACTTGCAGTTTCCACTGACTGGGGCGCTCCTTCTTGGCCAGTAGCAGATCGAGCCCATCCAGGACAGCCTTGAAGGTTTCCAGGTCTGGAGACTCTGCCAGGTCCCCCAGGGGGAGGCAGCGGAAGGGCCAGGCCTGGACCAGGGCCTTCAGCACCTCTGTGTGGGCCCTGGCATAGACCTCCATGAAGAGTGAAGGGAAGACCAGTACTGGCAGAGTCTCCATGGCAGAGATGGCCCAGGATGGGTTGCTCAGTAGGCTTTGCATGGCCAGATGCTGGAAAGAGGGTGGGTTCCTGAGGCTCATCTTGATGGATGAGATGTGGATCAGAAGTGGGCCAGTTGTGAGGGGCTCTCTGCCTCCCAGCACGGCCAGGCACCCACTGCAGACTCCAGAGCACTCTGCTTCTTTCTGGACCCTGGGCATCTTTATAATCCAACCCCACCCTCAGCACTGCAGATCCACCAATCAGAGGGCAGCCTCTGATGGGATTTCTGAGACACACCCAGCACACCTGGAAAGGTGCCACCTTGCAGATTAATTCAAACTAGGATTCCGGGACAAAACCAATGGCCCTATAGACTGGACCCACTCAGTCAAGCTTCTCTTTCAAATCTGAAATAAAATGGACACAGAGACTTCCCTCCCTTATATCTTGTTCCCTCCAGACATTTCCAATGTTACTCTGCCCTGAGCCAGCAAAAGGCTCAAAGAATATCACTCAGTCCAACCTTATAGCATTCACAACGAGTTCTACAAATTTCTTATTTCTTTCCCTTTTTTCTTTCCCTCTTTCCCTCCTTCCTTCTTTTTATTCTGTCTTTTTCCCTTTTTCTTTCTTTCCTTTCCATCCTCCTTTCTTCACTTCCTTCCTTCCTTTCTTCCTGTCTGCCTTCTCTTATGTCACCCTCCGTCCTCCTTCCCTCCCTCCCTCTCTCTCCTCTCTCTCTCTTTTTTCTCTGTCTCCCCCCCCTCTCCCTCCCTGTCTCTCTCCTTATATGAAGGTACTCAGGGCCTCTTGTTTTGACTTGGCTTTTTCCCTCAGGGCTGAGGCATACCACTCAAGCCACAGCTCCACGTCTATTTCTTGGTGGGTTTACTGGAGGCAAGAATCCCTTGGACTCATCTGTGTTGCTGGCTTTGAATCATGAACCTCAGAGTTCAGCCTCCTGAGTGCGTATGAGTACAGGTGTGATACACGCGACAGCAGCAGCTAATTTTCTTTTGAGTGACAAGACAAAGAGGCCCTCCCTCTTTCTAAGATTTTAACAGACAACCACAACTGGCACAAAAAAAACCTGAAACAAGCCAGCATCAAGGTCCAACATACATAGATCTAATTTTGCTGAAAAGATGTTGTGTAGGGGAATTGCCATCAAATACTGAATACTCCCTCATGAGAACATTAAATCTATTTCTTAAGCTCATGTGTACTCTTGGATGAGAATTCTCAGTAGTTAAACTGTAGTCACTGCGATTTGATGAAACATGACTTGAGAATAAGAAATATTCACCTCCTGTTCACCTAGCACACCAAAAAGAAGGAAGGCAGGAAGGAAAGAAAGGAGAGGAGGGGTGTAGGAGGGACGGAGGGAGGGAAGAAGGAAGGAAGGAAGGAAGGAAAGAAGGAAGGAAGGAAAGAAGGAAGGAAGGAAGGAAAGAAGGAAGGAAGGAAAGAAGGAAGGAAGGAAGGAAGTGAGGGAGGGATGAAGGGAGGGAGACAGGGAGGGAGAGAGGGAGAGAGAGGGAGGGAGGGAGGGAGAGAGGAAAGGAGGGAAAAAGAAAGAATATTGACTTAAACAGGACTTTGGTGGCTCACACCTTTAATTCTCCTAGTCAGGAAGACTAGATGTCAGGATGGCAGTTCAAAGCCAGTCTGACCAGAAGGTCGTTGAGAAGCTTTCTGTTAACCTTTAAATTTAATTGTGAAGATGATATACAGAAGGATTACAATTTGAGTACATTTCCTTTAAAACGGTGTCCTTCATTCCTTCCACTTTTTCTCCTTCCCACTGACCTCCCCTCCAAAGTGTAAAGTTCATTTCCCACCATTTCCACGCTTCCCCATCCTCTCCCAAATGAGATAAATGTGCATACAAGACAAAGGCACAGAAATAAAAAACAACAAAAAGAGGCAAAAAAGAAAAGAAAAATGAAATAAAAGGAACAGAGAATGCAATAAAATCGGGCTAGCTTCCATTTCTTAGAGTTCATTTTGATTAGCATCATTTTATATGATCCCATCATGCAAATTGAACCCTTGTGATCCTTTTCTAAGCATATCCTCCTTTCTTCTCACTGTGTGAGTATTTACAAGGCTGTTTGATTAATCATGTCCAAGTCTTTTACTATCCTTTGGATTTACCATAGATTTATATGCACATTTGAATGATAACAAATGAGGGAAACCGTGCATTCTGTTTCTTTGGGTCTGGCTTACTTTACTTAGTGTAATTTTCTCAAAGTCTTCCATTTCCACATGAGTAGGGAAATAAAATTCTTTCTAATGGAAGCATAAAGTTCCATGGGATATATATACCACATTTCCCTCATTCATTTATCCACTGAGGGACAACTGGATTGGCTCCATATCTTAGCTAGGGTATCAGTGCCGCAGAAATCAGGGTTGTGCTGTTTTAATGTGGCCTGATTTGGGCCATTTGCATAAGAATGAAGTTTTATGGATGGTTAGTTGGGGAACCTCCATACTGCCTTCCTTAGTAGTTACACAAGTCTACATTCCCCACCAACATTTGTAGTATTGTTCCCTTTTGGCCATATCCTCAACATCATCTTTTATTGATAGGGATTTTTGGATGTTTTTTTTTGTTTGTTTGTTTTTTGATAGTAGCCATTCTAATTGGGATGAGGTAGAATCTCAAAGTTGATTTGATTTGTATTCCTTTTATAGCTAGGAATGTGGAACACTTCTTCATGTGTCTATGGGCCATTCATGTTTGTTTTTCATAGAAATCACTCTTTAAATCTCTAGCGGGCTAGTCATTACTTTGAGATTTTGTTTTTGGTAGGGTTAATTTGTTTAGCTGTACTTACATTTTAGATAGGAGGCTCTAGTCAGATGAAATGCAAGTAAAGATGTTATCCCATTCTGTGGGCTATTTGTCTTGCTACTGTGTCCTTTGCCATGCAGAAGCTCTTCAGCTTTTTCAGTTCCATTCATCTAGTTATTATTTAACTTGTGGTGATTCTGGGTCTTTATTTAGGAGTTTTGGCCTATACCAAGGAGCCTTCCTGCTTCTCCTATCCCTTCCAGTAATATTTCCAGGGGGTCTGGTGTTCCATTGATGTCTGTGATCTAATGGGAACTGACTCTTGTGCGATGTGTTATGGAAGGATCTAACTTCAGTTTTCTGCATGTGGATAGCCAAAACTGCCAGCACTATTTGTGGCACAGGCTGTCTATCTTCCATCCTGTGTTTCTACTTCCATTCTGATCTTTTCAATGAACCACTTCTTCTGCAACAATATATTATTCACTCTCCATGAGTTATAGAGATTTTATGATGACTGGTTGGTGTGTGAGTGTGTGTGTGTGTGTGTGTTTGGTCAATAATGGTGGGGTGAACTCTGGGCCTGGGCACCGTCCCTCACCTCTTCAGGTCAAGGCTAGCACCCTACCACTTGAGCCACAGAGCTACTTATGGCTTTTTTCTGTTTATGTGGTGCTGAGGAATGGAACCCAGGGCCTCATGCATGCAAGGTAAGTGCTCTACCACTGAGCCACCTTCCCAGCCCATGATGACTGTTTATATTGAACTATAATAATACAGCATGTGGTCTGACAGAATGCTGGGAATAATTTTAATATTTCAGAACTTGTGCAGACTTTCTGCACAGACTTATATGTTATTTGTTTTGGAAAATATTCCATGTGCTTCTCAGAAAAATATGTATTCTGATGATGCCTGGTCAAATATTCTGTAGATGTCTGTGAAGTCTAGTCAGTCAATGCAGATATTTAGGGGATTTAGTTCTGAGGTTTTTCTGTTACACTTTATGGGTTCATTTATCCAGTGAAACAGTGGTATGTTAAAATCACCAACAATTACTATTTTTGATTCTATGGGGTTTTTTTAGGTCATATAGTATTAGTTTGATGAAGTTGGGTGCTCTGGTATTGGTGAATAGATATTTAGAATTGTTAGAAACTTCTAGAAGAGATCCCTTTATTAGTTTGTAATGCCCTTTGTCTCTTCTAATTTTAAATTGAAATCTATTTTTTCTGATATTATTATTGCTACTCCAACCTGTTTATGGGAGCAATATTCTTGAAAGGATTTATTCCAGTCTTTCACATTCAAAATGTTTGTTTTTCTTGGCAAGATGTGTCTTGCACATGGATAGATCTTGCTCTTTTATCCTACTAGTGAATCTATGTCATTGAATTAAAGAGTTAAGTCTATTAACATTGAGAGTGAGGACTAGGAAGTGTTGGGTAATCCTGCCATGTTATCCACCTTTTTAGGGACTCTGCCTTGACATTTCTCACTGTATTTCTCTGGTTTTCTGATCAACAGCCATATCTCTGCCATGACTTAGATTCCTATCTTCAATAAACTTCACAGAAAAAAAGAGGAAAGTACTGTTTTGGTTCAAATGTTGGAGCAAAAGCATTGAGGAAAAGAAGCTCAAAGACACTGGCCATGCCCTCAATTCAAGTTGTGAGATGAACAATAAAAAAAAGACAGGAAGGAAGGAAGTAAGGAATGAAGGAACGAACCAACGAACAAATGAATGAATGAAGAAAGGAAGGAACAAAGGAAGGAAGGAAAGAAAGAATGAGGGAAAAAGGAAGGAAGGAAGGAGGAAGGGAGGGAGGGAAATAATTTTCTAGAGAAAAGTTTGTGCATGCTATAAGATTGGGCTGGCTGACGTTCTTGGAACTTTTGCAGGCTCAAGGCAGTGAAATATCTGTGGAAATTTCTCAAAGGGATAAAAAATAAGCACAGAAAATGTGTGTGTAGGTTTGTGTGTGTGTGTGTATGTGTGTGTGTGTTACACATTTGAAATGGAAGTTGGGCCCAGTGGGTCCTGCCTATAATCCTATCAGTCTGAGTAGAATCTCTGTTTAAATTAATCTAGACCATTAGACTCAGCAGAGGTGTCGTGGGTGTTACTCAGAAATCCCATCAGAATCTGCTCTCCCATTGGTAGATACACAGAGGGGAGGGTGGGACTGGGGTATAAAGATGCCAAAGGGCCAGAGAAGAGCAGAAGCCTGGAGTCTGCCTTGAGTGCCTAGCCCTGCTGGGATTCAGAGAGTCCTGCACACCTGGTCCACATCTGCTCCACTTCTGGCCTTGAAGATGAGCCACAGGACCCCACCCTCGCTCCAGTATCTGGCCATGCAGAGCCTGCTCAGCAATCAGGCCCTGGCCATCTCTGCCCTGGAGGATCTACCGGTGTTGCTGTTCCCTTCGCTGTTCGTGGAGCTCTATGCCAGGGCCCACACAGATGTGCTGAAGGCCCTGGTGCAGGCCTGGCCCTTCTCCTGCCTCCCCCTGGGTGACCTGGCAGAGTCTCCAGACCTGGAAACCTTCAAGGCTGTCCTGGATGGGCTCAATCTGCTTCTGGCCAAGAAGGAGCGCCCCAGTCAGTGGATACTGCAAGTTCTCGACCTGTGGAATGAGCACCCAAAGATCTGGATACAGGGCTACCCTTCAATGGCCCAAATCTCTTATCCAGATGTCCTGACTGACAAACCAACAGAGAGCTGTGGTTCAATGATGACTGAAGAGCAGCCCTTGATTTTATTCATGGACCTGACCATCAAACATGGCACCCAGGATGCTCTCCAAGCCCACCTGCTCCAGTGGGCCAGGGAGAGGGGAGAACGAGTCCAGCTGTGCTCCAGGAAGCTGCGAATTCTGTCTGGCTCCATCTCTGAAATCCAGAAGGCTCTGCGTGTGGTGAGGCTGGACTCCATCCAGGAGCTAAAGGTGAATAAATTCTGGCATCGAGAAACCATGAAAAAAGTTGTCCCTTGCCTAAGTCAGATGAAGAACCTTCGCATCCTCCAATTCTCCAGGATGAGACTGACTGTCACTTGCAGACACAAGAATTTCTCATATTCCTACAAATATGCTGTACATCTGGGACAGCTGTATCATCTGCAGGAGCTGTATGTGCACGACGTCTTCTTCCTTTATGGACGACTGCCCACCATCCTCAGGAACCTCACCCTTTTGAAGACCTTGTCTCTGAGTTCGTGTCCACTGAACGAGGCTGACTTGTGGTTCCTGTCCCAGTGTCCCTGCTCCAGGCAACTCAAGCACCTGCGTCTGAGGAATTCGCCCCTGGACAACTTCAGTCCTGAGCCCCTGAGAGCCCTACTGGAGCATGAGGCCGGCACCCTGGAAACCCTGGCCCTGGAGGACTGTGCCATCACAGATTCCCAGCTCTTGTGCATGCTGCCGGCCCTGAGCCAATGCTCCCAGCTCAGCTTCTTCAGTTTCTATGGAAACCACATCTCCATTTCTATCCTGCAGAGCCTCCTGAGCCACACAGCCAGACTGGACTGTTTGAGACAAGGGATCTATCCTGCCCCTCTGGAGTGCTACCCCCATCATGAACGGTGGGTAGGGGACTTCGAACCTGAGAGATTTGCCCAGGTTCAGGTTCAGTTGGAGCAGTCATTGAGAGACATGGAGACTACTCAGAAGGTCCAGATCTGTATCGATTTCTGTCATCATCACAAATACTGGACCTTTTACACCCTGGGGTCTGATGGCTAATGGGTGGTCACCATCAAGAATCATCCTGGCCTTTCTGCTCTGCCTCTGTAGTCAGGAGCCTCTCCTGGGCTCTCATCTGAGCACTCCAAAATGAAAGTTGGGGTTGGGATTGTGGCTCAGTGATAGAGCGCTCACCTGCCTTGCAGGAAGCCCTTGTTTGATTCATCAGTACCACATACACAGAAAAAGTTGGAAGTGGAACTGTTGTTCATGTGGCAGAGTATTAACCTTAAGAAAAGAAGCTCAGAGACAGTGTCTAGGTCCTTCAAGTCATAGGACTGGCAAAAATAAGAAATAAAAAACAAAATGAAAGATCTGACATAAGAGCATTCTCCTGGAGCACCGACCCCAACACTCAGAATGGATGGAAGAGAGAGAACCTCTGTTTCTGGACTTTTCATTTCAAGCATAACTATGTTGGGCTACATGGGCACACATTATCAGGAATCTGTAGTGGATTCAGCCTGGAAAGAACTGGACCATGACCTTGTTTTTCTAAATGATTGTGACCAACTGGCTCATGTTCTAGGGCAGTCCTTGACTGTTCACAATTTGCTGTATTAATGAATCAATAAAGTCATTTCCAAAATAATACAGATAATGTTATTATTTCTCAGCACCAAAGTGTACAGTTTTCTGAGAGGAGACTGCCACGTGGTTCAGGAAGAAGGGAGTTCATTGGGGAGAGCCCATCTTGTGGCTTTCATGATCTGTTGGTGTGCACAGAGCCAACTGAGGGCAGGCACGAGGGGCTATGGCTACCAATGTAGAAGTGACCTATTAGCATAGGGTCCTCCCAGTACTCCCAGGTACATCAGTTACCTGGGTTTATAGTGGTGGGCAGGGACTTCTAGGTTGGTCTGCCTGCTGTCCCTTGGGGATAACAAAGGGTTGGAGAAGAGAGAAGAGAAGGGTCCATTGTTCCCTGAGCAGGCTTATCATTCCAAACTTTTGATAGTTAAAAAGGAGCACCAAATCTCTATAGCTACTTCCTGCTAGCAGGTGGAGTTAAGCTTGGGGATAGAAGGCAGAGGTGTCATGTGGTCCAGGAGGAGGCAGCAGTAACCCTTCCTGGGTGGTGAACACATGTAAGCATCCTTGGCTGAAATCTGAAAGAAGTCTTATGAGGCAGAGACTGAACAGTAAGTTAAAACATTACTGGAGGGCACACAAACACAGAGGGACCGGCAGCCATCCAGTCACAGTGGAAAGGGCAAACGGTGGATGATCTGGCAAGTCCCTTTCTCTTGAAATCCAGGTGGCCCTGTGACTGGTGGATCAGTCCCCTGACTACTTCTGACTGATTAATATCCAGCAACTGCATAGGGGAGAGCTAAATGGACTGGTTATAATAACCACTCCGAAGCTAGGGCTGGATTGCAGTGGTTAAGATCCCAGTGGGAGGCCTTGATCTTACTGTAACTGGACTATAGATACCTGGACTACAGATGTTTGCATGACAGAGTATGTATGGGAGACCCCTTATAAGTAGACATAGAAGGTATCAAGGTCAAGAGTGTAAGTTCCTGTCCACTTACAAGAAAGACGGGTATGGGCATTAAATAGGCATACTTATAAATATTTTCTTTTGACCTCCTGCCTCTGGTGAGTTTTGAAGGGCAAGCACAGAGTGACTCCATTTAGCATCTCGCACCATCCACCCTCATCTGTGCAGTTTTTTCCAAGTGTCTCGGGGTAGACCTCATCACCAGGACTAGCTCTGTCCTGGGGGTCTAGCAGATCTTTTCTGGCTAGGTGCTGAGATGGCATGTCCCATGGTGTTCTGTGCTCATCCTGGGCCGAGCTATCTTCCCTGCAGTCCAGTTGCAAAGCATTGAGGGGGAAAAAACCCCACAATCATCATGTCTCCATCCACCCAGACCAGGGCTTTCATTCTGGAGAAGGAACTGGAATTGAGCGATGAAATTCCAGGCACGGAAAGGCAGAAGAGGAGGAAGAAGATCATTGAAGCTTCAGCTCAGCGGGGACTCCGGCTGGCAGCTTACATGACAATAGTGCAGGCAGATGATGTGTTGTGGGTGACAAGCCTTATTATGCCGCAGTGGCCACTGTGTCCCTCTCCTTCTTTCAGACTCCCCTGGAGGTCTGGGGAGCATGCCCACAGACTCTGCAGCTGTGGTTCTCATCAGCAGAAAAACACGAGCTGTAAAACATGTTTGGTTATCTGCCCGTCCACATCCAGTGCTGTGACCTCATCCAGGAGAATGAGGCTCCAGGGAGGGAATCTTCCCGTTACTTTTAGAAACTTCACTGCAGCAAAAGGATGAATCAGTGAATGCAGCCCCAGGGTTGGGCCAGTAAAGGGGAACCAGTCTGCCAGCCCAGTAGCAAGGACTCCACCAGAGTCACCGGGACCTCACACCCTCCAAATTCCACATGGGGGGGAGGTCCCACAACTCCAGTCTGGCTGACCCACCCAGAACTTCAGTCGCCAAAGGCTGTATGAGAAATGAAAGGAACTTCCAAGAGCTGGTGGCTCATGTCTGTAATCCTAGCTACTCAGGAAACTGAGAGATGAGGATCTCAGTTCCAAGCCAGCCTGGGCGGCAAAGTCCATGAGACTCTTATCTTCAACAAACCACTAGATTACTGCAAGTGGTCCTGTGGCTCAAGAGGCGGAATGGGAGCCTTGAGCAATAGAGCTCAGGGACTGCACCCAGGCCCTGTGATAAAGTCTTATTGAAGGAATGAGCTCCAGTGTATTATCTCAGGTGCATCCAGATGTCAGGCTAGACCCCAGGTGTGCATGGACATGCTTGACACAGGCTGGAAAATGGGACCTCAGCCTGGCCATCCACATTCTATTGTAGGCCTAACCTGTAGGGGGCACTGAGGCTGAGCTGTGAGGCAGGAAAGGGTTAGGAGGTTGGAATGCCAGAAGGCTGAGAATTGGACCCCCAGAAAGTCAGCCAAGACAAGACAGATGGAGAGCTGTGTGAACCGTACAAAGCTTGAGACTTTGGAAGTAAGATCACTCCCTTCTGCTCCCTAAAGATAAGGCAGCCAATATTCTCTATGCGCACCTACCTTATCTTCTGTCCACATCTGCAATCATCGCCCCTGTACAGAACCAAAGTAAACTCTACCTCCTTGCTCAGAATGTATAAAAGCCTAATTCCAGCCCCATCTACTTGCACAATCTCCAATCCCACAGTAAGGTTGCTACCCCTCACTGTTGCTCAATAAATTCTCCAGCATGTTTCTTCTGTTCTCCTCCACCAGCAAGGAAACAAGTAGAAGGAAAGAAAGAAAGAAAGAAAGAAAGAAAGAAAGAAAGAAAGAAAGAAAGAAAGAAAGAAAGAAAGAAAGAAAGAAGAAAGGAACTAGCCTCCATGGGTAGCTATAGTTCAAACCACAAAGTAATGTCCTCACCCTGACTGCTTGTAAATGGCCTGACCCCAGCAGGCGGTGGGATTCACCCCAAATCAGGGAACTTGGCAGTCAGAGGTCACTCAGGGCTTAGGGATTTCTGGGTTATGCAGCCATAGTATTTGGGCAAAGACTGTAATGGCAAGCTCACATAGAGATGGAAGGCTCTGATTCCAGCAAGCTGAGGGCCAGAGAGGAAGGAAAGCGTTGGTAACACCACCTTAACTGCAGGACCACAGGGCTGAACACTTCCAGCCAGTGGACTTACATTGGCTGCCTAAACCTCAGTGCAGAGTACAGACAAGATCAAACAGACAAATGAACCAGGGCCTGGAAAGGTCAACAATGCACAGTAACAGTTGTCTCTTGAACAGCAAAGAAGAAAGACAAAAGAAAGAAGGATGTCAACAAACTGTGAGAGGCCATGTATAAAAATAAGCTCAAACAGCTCAATGATTTGAGGAACAAAATATAAGATAAGAGAAGATGGAGATATAATCCTAGCTACTCAGGATGCCCAGATCTGATGATTGAGATTCAAAGCCAGCCTGGGCAGGAAAGTGTCTGAGACTCTAACCACCAGAAAACTGGAAGTGGTACTTTGGATTTACCGTACATTTATAGGCACATTTGAATGATAACAAATAAGGGAAAACATGCATTCTGTTTCTTTGGGTCTGGCTTACTTTACTTAGTGTAATTTTCTCAAAGTCTTCCATTTCCACATGAGTAGGGAAATAACATTCTTTCTGATGGAAGCATAAAGTTCCATGGCATATATATATACCACATTTTCTTCATTCATTTATCCACTGAGGAGAAACTGGGTTGGCTCCATATCTTAGCTAGGGTATCAGTGCCGCAGAGATCAGGGTTGTGCTGTTTTAATGTGACCTGGTTTGGGCCATTTGCATAAGAATGAAGTTTTATGGTTGGTTAGTTGGAGAACCTCCATACTGCCTTCCTTAGTAGTTACACAAGTCTACATTCCCCACCAACATTTGTAGTATTGTTCCCTCTTGGCTATATCCTCAACATCATCTGTTATTGTTAGGGATTTTTGGATGATTTTTTTGTTTGTTTGTTTTTTGATAGTAGCCATTCTAATTGGGATGAGGTAGAATCTCAATGTTGATTTGATTTGTATTTCTTTTATGGCTAGGGATGTGGAACAACTCCTCATGTGTTTATGGGCCATTCATGTTTCTTTTTCATAGAAATCACTCTTTAAATCTCTAGCTGGCTAGTCATTACTTTGAGATTTTGTTTTTGGTAGGTTTAATTTGTTTAGCTGTACTTATATTTTAGATAGGAGGCACTAGTCAGATGAAATGCAAGTAAAGATTTTATCCCATTCTGTGGGCTATTTGTCTTGCTACTGTGTCCTTTGCTGTGCAGAAGCTCTTCAGTTTTTTCAGTTCCATTCATCTAGTTATTATTTAACTTGTGGTGATTCTGGATCTTTATTTAGGAAGTTTTGGCCTATGCCAAGGAGCCTTCCTGCTTCTCCTATCCCTTCCAGTAATATTTCCAGGGGGTCTGGTGTTCCATTGACTTCCCAGCCCATGATGACTGTTTATATTGAACTATAATAATACAGCATGTGGTCTGACAGAATGCTGGGAATAATTTTAGTATTTCAGAACTTGTGCAGACTTTCTGCACAGACTTACATATTATTTGTTTTGGAAAATATTCCATGTGCTTCTCAGAAAAATATGTATTCTGATGATGCCTGGTCAAATATTCTGTAGATGTCTGTGAAGTCTAGTCAGTCAATGCAGATATTTAGGGGATTTAGTTCTGAGGTTTTTCTGTTACACTTTATGGGTTCATTTATCCAGTGAAACAGTGGTATGTTAAAATCACCAACAATTACTATTTTTGATTCTATCGGGTTTTTTTAGGTCCTGTAGTTTTAGTTTGATGAAGTTGGGTGCTCTGATATTGGTGAATAGATATTTAGAATTGTTAGAAACTTCTAGAAGAGATCCCTTTATTAGTTTGTAATGCCCTTTGTCTCTTCTAATTTTAAATTGAAATCTATTTTTCTGATATTATTATTGCTACTCCAACCTGTTTATGGGAGCAATTTTCTTGAAAAGTTTTATTCCAGTCTTTCACATTCAAAATGTTTGTTTTTCTTGGCAAGATGTGTCTTGCACATGGATAGATCTTGCTCTTTTATCCTACTAGTGAATCTATGTCATTGAATTAAAGAGTTAAGTCTATTAACATTGAGAGTGAGGACTAGGAAGTGTTTGGTAATCCTGCCATGTTATCCACCTTTTTAGGGACTCTGCCTTGACATTTCTCACTGTATTTCTCTGCTTTTCTGATAAACAGCCATATCTCTGCCATGACTTATATTCCTATCTTCAATGAACTCCACAGAAAAAAGAAGAAAGTACTGTTTTGGTTCAAATGTTGGAGCAAAAGCATTGAGGAAAAGAAGCTCAAGGACACTGGCCATGCCCTCAATTCAAGTTGTGAGATGAACAATAAAAAAAACACAGGAAGGAAGGAAGGAAGGAAGGAAGGAAGGAAGGAAGGAAGGAAGGAAGGAAGGAAGGAAGGAAGGAAGGGAGGGAGGGAGGAAGGGATGGAGGGAGGGAAGGAGGGAGGAAGGGAGGGAAGTAGGAAGGGAGGGACGGACGGAGGGAGGGAGGGAGGGAGGGAAATAATTTTCTAGAGAAGTGTTTGTTGATGCTATCAGATTGGGCTGGCTGATGTTCTTGGAACTTTTGCAGGCTCAAGGTAGTGAAATATCTGTGGAAATTTCTCAAAGGGTTAACAAATAAGGGCCAAAGTGTGTGAGTGTGTAAGTGTGTGAGTGTGTGTGTGTGTGTGTGTGTGTGTGTGTGTTACACATTTGAAATGGAAGCTGGGCCCAGTGGGTCCTGCCTATAATCTTATCACTCTGAGTAGAATCTCTCTTTCAAGTAATCTAGATTGTTAGACCCAGCCAGGGTGTGGTGGGTGTTACTCAGAAATCCCATCAGAATCTGCTCTCCCATTGGTAGATACACAGAGGGGAGGGTGGGACTGGGGTATAAAGATGCCAAAGGGCCAGAGAAGAGCAGAGGCCTTGAGTCTGCCTTGAGTGCTTAGCCCTGCTGGGATTCAGAGAGTCCTGCACACCTGGTCCACATCTGCTCCACTTCTGGCCTTGAAGATGAGCGACAGGACCCCACCCTCGCTCCAGTATCTGGCCATGCAGAGCCTGCTGAGCAACCAGGCCCTGGCCATCTCTGCCCTGGACGATCTACCGGTGTTGCTGTTCCCTTCGCTGTTCGTGGAGGTCTATGCCAGGGCCCACACAGAGATGCTGAAGGCCCTGGTGCAGGCCTGGCCCTTCTCCTGCCTCCCCCTGGGGGACCTGGCAGAGTCTCCAGACCTGGAAACCTTCAGCGCTGTCCTGGATGGGCTCCATCTGCTACTGGCCAAGAAAGAGCGCCCCAGTCAGTGGAAACTGCAAGTTCTCGACCTGCGGAATGAGCACCCCAACATCTGGATAGAGGGCTACCCTTCAATGGCCCGAGTCGCTTATCCAGATGTCCTGACTGACAAGCCAGCAGAGAGCTGTCGTTTAATGATGACTGAAGAGCAGCCCTTGATTTTACTCATGGACCTGACCATCAAAGATGGCGCCCAGGATGTTCTCCAAGCCCGCCTGCTCCAGTGGGCCAGGGAGAGGGGAGAACGAGTCCAGCTGTGCTCCAGGAAGCTGCTGATCCTGTCTGACTCCATCTCTGAAATCCAGAAGGCTCTGCGTGTGGTGAGGCTGGACTCCATCCAGGAGCTAAAGGTGAATAAATTCTGGCATCGAGAAACCATGAAAAAAGTTGTCCCTTACCTAAGTCAGATGAAGAACCTTCGCATCCTCCAATTCTCCAGGATGAGAGTCAACGTCACTTGCAGATACAAGAATTTCTCATATTCCTGCAAATACGCTGTACATCTGGGACAGCTGCAGCATCTGCAGGAGCTGTATGTGCACAAAGTCTTCTTCCTTTATGGACAGCTGCCCACCATCCTCAGGAACCTCACCCTTTTGAAGACCTTGTCTCTGAGTTCGTGTCCACTGAACGAGGCTGACTTGTGGTTCCTGTCCCAGTGTCCCTGCTCCAGGCAGCTCAAGCACCTGCGTCTGAGGAGTTTGCCCCTGGACAACTTCAGTCCTGAGCCCCTGAGAGCCCTACTGGAGCACGGGGCCGGCACCCTGGAGACCCTGGCCCTGGAGGACTGTGCCATCACGGATCCCCAGCTCTTGTGCATGCTGCCCGCCCTGAGCCAGTGCTCCCACCTCAGCTTCTTCAGTTTCTATGGAAACGACATCTCCATTTCTGTCCTGCAGAGCCTCCTGAGCCACACAGCCAGACTGAGCTGTTTGAGACAAGGGATCTATCCTGCCCCTCTGGAGTGCTACCCCCATCATGAACGGTGGGTAGGGGACTTCGAACCTGAGAGATTTGCCCAGGTTCAGGCTCAGTTGGAGCAGTCAATGAGAGACATGGGGACTCCTCAGAAGGTCCAGATCTGTATCGGTTTCTGTCATCATTACAAATACTGGACGTTTTACACCCTGGGGCCTGATGGCTACTGGGTCATCTCTATCGAGAATCTTCCTCGCCTTTCTGCTCTGCCTCTGTAGTCAGGAGCCTTTCCTGGGCTCTCATCTGAACACTCCAAAATGAAAGTTGGGGTTGGGATTGTGGCTCAGTGGTAGAGCACTTACCTGGCTTACACGAAGCCCTTGTTTGTTTCATCAGTACCACATACACAGAAAAAGTTGGAAGTGGAACTGTTGTTCATGTGGCAGAGTATTAACCTTAAGCAAAAGAAGCTCAGAGACAGTGTCTAGGTCCTTATTTAAAGTCATTGGGCTGGAAAAAATTAAGAAAGAAAAAGACAAAATGAAAGATCTGACATATGAGCATTCTCCAGGAGCACTGTCCCCAACATTCAAAATGGGTGAAAGAGAGAGAACCTCTGTTTCTGGACTTTTCATTTCAATCATAACTATGTTGGGCTACATGGGCACACATTATCAGGAATCTGTAGTGGATTCAGCCTGGAAAGAACTGGACCATTACCTTGTTTTTCTAAATGATTGTGACCAACTGGCTCATGTTCTAGGGCAGTCCTTGACTGTTCACAATTTGCTGTATTAATGAATCAATAAAGTCATTTCCAAAATAATACAGATAATGTTATTATTTCTCAGCACCAAAGTGTACAGTTTTCTGAGAGGAGACTGCCACGTGGTTCAGGAAGAAGGGAGTACATTGGGGAGAGTCCATCTTGTGGCTTTCATGATCTGTTGGTGTGCACAGAGCCAACTGAGGGCAGGCACGAGGGGCTATGGCTACCAATGTAGAAGTGACCTATTAGCCAGGATCCTCCCAGTACTCCCAGGTACACCAGTTACCTGGGTTTATAGTGGTGGGCAGGGACTTCTAGGTTGGTCTGCCTGCTGTCCCTTGGGGATAACAAAGGGTTGGAGAAGAGGGAAGAGAAGGGTCCATTGTTCCCTGAGCAGGCTTACCATTCCAAACTTTTGATAGTTAAAAAGGAGCACCAAATCTCTATAGCTACTTCCTGCTAGCAGGTGGAGTTAAGCTTGGGGATAGAAGGCAGAGGTGTCATGTGGTCCAGGAGGAGGCAGCAGTAACCCTTCCTGGGTGGTGAACACATGTAAGCATCCTTGGCTGAAATCTGAAAGAAGTCTTATGAGGCAGAGACTGAACAGTAAGTTAAAACATTACTGGAGGGCACACAAACACAGAGGGACCGGCAGCCATCCAGTCACAGTGGAAAGGGCAAACGGTGGATGATCTGGCAAGTCCCTCTCTCTTGCAATGCAGGTGGCCCTGTGACTGGTGGATCAGTCCCCTGACTATTTCTGACTGATTAATATCCAGCAACTGCATAGGGGAGAGCTAAATGGACTGGTTATAATAACCACTCCGAAGCTAGGGCTGGATTGCAGTGGTTAAGATCCCAGTGGGAGGCCTTGATCTTACTGTAACTGGACTATAGATACCTGGATTACAGATGTTTGCACTACAGAGTATGTATGGGAGACCCCTTATAAGTAGACATAGAAGGTATCAAGGTCAAGAGTGTAAGTTCCTGTCCACTTACAAGAAAGACGGGTATGGGCATTAAATAGGCATACTTATAAATATTTTCTTTTGACCTCCTGGCTCTGGTGAGTTTTGAAGGGCAAGCACAGAGTGACTCCATTTAGCATCTCGCACCATCCACCCTCATCTGTGCAGTTTTTTCCAAGTGTCTCGGGGTAGACCTCATCACCAGGACTAGCTCTGTCCTGGGGGTCTAGCAGATCTTTTCTGGCTAGGTGCTGAGATGGCATGTCCCATGGTGTTCTGTGCTCATCCTGGGCCGAGCTATCTTCCCTGCAGTCCAGTTGCAAAGCGTTGAGGGGGAAAAACCCCACAATCATCATGTCTCCATCCACCCAGACCAGGGCTTTCATTCTGGAGAAGGAACTGGAATTGAGCGATGAAATTCCAGGCACGGAAAGGCAGAAGAGGAGGAAGAAGATCATTGAAGCTTCAGCTCAGCGGGGACTCCGGCTGGCAGCTTACATGACAATAGTGCAGGCAGATGATGTGTTGTGGGTGACAAGCCTTATTATGCCGCAGTGGCCACTGTGTCCCTCTCCTTCTTTCAGACTCCCCTGGAGGTCTGGGGAGCATGCCCTCAGACTCTGCAGCTGAGGTTCTCATCAGCAGAAAAACACGAGCTGTAAAACATGTTTGGTTATCTGCCCATCCACATCCAGTGCTGTGACCTCATCCAGGAGAATGAGGCTCCAGGGAGGGAATCTTCCCGTTACTTTTAGAAACTTCACTGCAGCAAAAGGATGAATCAGTGAATGCAGCCCCAGGGTTGGGCCAGTAAAGGGGAACCAGTCTGCCAGCCCAGTAGCAAGGACTCCACCAGAGTCACCGGGACCTCACACCCTCCAAATTCCACATGGGGGGGAGGTCCCACAACTCCAGTCTGGCTGACCCACCCAGAACTTCAGTCGCCAAAGGCTGTATGAGAAATGAAAGGAACTTCCAAGAGCTGGTGGCTCATGTCTGTAATCCTAGCTACTCAGGAAACTGAGAGATGAGGATCTCAGTTCCAAGCCAGCCTGGGCGGCAAAGTCCATGAGACTCTTATCTTCAACAAACCACTAGATTACTGCAAGTGGTCCTGTGGCTCAAGAGGCGGAATGGGAGCCTTGAGCAATAGAGCTCAGGGACTGCACCCAGGCCCTGTGATAAAGTCTTATTGAAGGAATGAGCTCCAGTGTATTATCTCAGGTGCATCCAGATGTCAGGCTAGACCCCAGGTGTGCATGGACATGCTTGACACAGGCTGGAAAATGGGACCTCAGCCTGGCCATCCACATTCTATTGTAGGCCTAACCTGTAGGGGGCACTGAGGCTGAGCTGTGAGGCAGGAAAGGGTTAGGAGGTTGGAATGCCAGAAGGCTGAGAATTGGACCCCCAGAAAGTCAGCCAAGACAAGACAGATGGAGAGCTGTGTGAACCGTACAAAGCTTGAGACTTTGGAAGTAAGATCACTCCCTTCTGCTCCCTAAAGATAAGGCAGCCAATATTCTCTATGCGCACCTACCTTATCTTCTGTCCACATCTGCAATCATCGCCCCTGTACAGAACCAAAGTAAACTCTACCTCCTTGCTCAGAATGTATAAAAGCCTAATTCCAGCCCCATCTACTTGCACAATCTCCAATCCCACAGTAAGGTTGCTACCCCTCACTGTTGCTCAATATATTCTCCAGCATGTTTCTTCTGTTCTCCTCCACCAGCAAGGAAACAAGTAGAAGGAAAGAAAGAAAGAAAGAAAGAAAGAAAGAAAGAAAGAAAGAAAGAAAGAAAGAAAGAAAGAAAGAAAGAAAGAAAGAAAGAAAGAAGAAAGGAACTAGCCTCCATGGGTAGCTATAGTTCAAACCACAAAGTAATGTCCTCACCCTGACTGCTTGTAAATGGCCTGACCCCAGCAGGCGGTGGGATTCACCCCAAATCAGGGAACTTGGCAGTCAGAGGTCACTCAGGGCTTAGGGATTTCTGGGTTATGCAGCCATAGTATTTGGGCAAAGACTGTAATGGCAAGCTCACATAGAGATGGAAGGCTCTGATTCCAGCAAGCTGAGGGCCAGAGAGGAAGGAAAGCGTTGGTAACACCACCTTAACTGCAGGACCACAGGGCTGAACACTTCCAGCCAGTGGACTTACATTGGCTGCCTAAACCTCAGTGCAGAGTACAGACAAGATCAAACAGACAAATGAACCAGGGCCTGGAAAGGTCAACAATGCACAGTAACAGTTGTCTCTTGAACAGCAAAGAAGAAAGACAAAAGAAAGAAGGATGTCAACAAACTGTGAGAGGCCATGTATAAAAATAAGCTCAAACAGCTCAATGATTTGAGGAACAAAATATAAGATAAGAGAAGATGGAGATATAATCCTAGCTACCCAGGATGCCCAGATCTGATGATTGAGATTCAAAGCCAGCCTGGGCAGGAAAGTGTCTGAGACTCTAACCACCAGAAAACTGGAAGTGGTACTTTGGATTTACCGTACATTTATAGGCACATTTGAATGATAACAAATAAGGGAAAACATGCATTCTGTTTCTTTGGGTCTGGCTTACTTTACTTAGTGTAATTTTCTCAAAGTCTTCCATTTCCACATGAGTAGGGAAATAACATTCTTTCTGATGGAAGCATAAAGTTCCATGGCATATATATATACCACATTTTCTTCATTCATTTATCCACTGAGGAGAAACTGGGTTGGCTCCATATCTTAGCTAGGGTATCAGTGCCGCAGAGATCAGGGTTGTGCTGTTTTAATGTGACCTGGTTTGGGCCATTTGCATAAGAATGAAGTTTTATGGTTGGTTAGTTGGAGAACCTCCATACTGCCTTCCTTAGTAGTTACACAAGTCTACATTCCCCACCAACATTTGTAGTATTGTTCCCTCTTGGCTATATCCTCAACATCATCTGTTATTGTTAGGGATTTTTGGATGATTTTTTTGTTTGTTTGTTTTTTGATAGTAGCCATTCTAATTGGGATGAGGTAGAATCTCAATGTTGATTTGATTTGTATTTCTTTTATGGCTAGGGATGTGGAACAACTCCTCATGTGTTTATGGGCCATTCATGTTTCTTTTTCATAGAAATCACTCTTTAAATCTCTAGCTGGCTAGTCATTACTTTGAGATTTTGTTTTTGGTAGGTTTAATTTGTTTAGCTGTACTTATATTTTAGATAGGAGGCACTAGTCAGATGAAATGCAAGTAAAGATTTTATCCCATTCTGTGGGCTATTTGTCTTGCTACTGTGTCCTTTGCTGTGCAGAAGCTCTTCAGTTTTTTCAGTTCCATTCATCTAGTTATTATTTAACTTGTGGTGATTCTGGATCTTTATTTAGGAAGTTTTGGCCTATGCCAAGGAGCCTTCCTGCTTCTCCTATCCCTTCCAGTAATATTTCCAGGGGGTCTGGTGTTCCATTGACTTCCCAGCCCATGATGACTGTTTATATTGAACTATAATAATACAGCATGTGGTCTGACAGAATGCTGGGAATAATTTTAGTATTTCAGAACTTGTGCAGACTTTCTGCACAGACTTACATATTATTTGTTTTGGAAAATATTCCATGTGCTTCTCAGAAAAATATGTATTCTGATGATGCCTGGTCAAATATTCTGTAGATGTCTGTGAAGTCTAGTCAGTCAATGCAGATATTTAGGGGATTTAGTTCTGAGGTTTTTCTGTTACACTTTATGGGTTCATTTATCCAGTGCAACAGTGGTGTGTTAAAATCACCAACAATTACTATTTTTGATTCTATCGGGTTTTTTTAGGTCCTGTAGTTTTAGTTTGATGAAGTTGGGTGCTCTGATATTGGTGAATAGATATTTAGAATTGTTAGAAACTTCTAGAAGAGATCCCTTTATTAGTTTGTAATGCCCTTTGTCTCTTCTAATTTTAAATTGAAATCTATTTTTCTGATATTATTATTGCTACTCCAACCTGTTTATGGGAGCAATTTTCTTGAAAAGTTTTATTCCAGTCTTTCACATTCAAAATGTTTGTTTTTCTTGGCAAGATGTGTCTTGCACATGGATAGATCTTGCTCTTTTATCCTACTAGTGAATCTATGTCATTGAATTAAAGAGTTAAGTCTATTAACATTGAGAGTGAGGACTAGGAAGTGTTTGGTAATCCTGCCATGTTATCCACCTTTTCAGGGACTCTGCCTTGACATTTCTCACTGTATTTCTCTGCTTTTCTGATAAACAGCCATATCTCTGCCATGACTTATATTCCTATCTTCAATGAACTCCACAGAAAAAAGAAGAAAGTACTGTTTTGGTTCAAATGTTGGAGCAAAAGCATTGAGGAAAAGAAGCTCAAGGACACTGGCCATGCCCTCAATTCAAGTTGTGAGATGAACAATAAAAAAAACACAGGAAGGAAGGAAGGAAGGAAGGAAGGAAGGAAGGAAGGAAGGAAGGAAGGAAGGAAGGAAGGAAGGGAGGGAGGGAGGAAGGGATGGAGGGAGGGAAGGAGGGAGGAAGGGAGGGAAGTAGGAAGGGAGGGACGGACGGAGGGAGGGAGGGAGGGAGGGAAATAATTTTCTAGAGAAGTGTTTGTTGATGCTATCAGATTGGGCTGGCTGATGTTCTTGGAACTTTTGCAGGCTCAAGGTAGTGAAATATCTGTGGAAATTTCTCAAAGGGTTAACAAATAAGGGCCAAAGTGTGTGAGTGTGTAAGTGTGTGAGTGTGTGTGTGTGTGTGTGTGTGTGTGTGTGTTACACATTTGAAATGGAAGCTGGGCCCAGTGGGTCCTGCCTATAATCTTATCACTCTGAGTAGAATCTCTCTTTCAAGTAATCTAGATTGTTAGACCCAGCCAGGGTGTGGTGGGTGTTACTCAGAAATCCCATCAGAATCTGCTCTCCCATTGGTAGATACACAGAGGGGAGGGTGGGACTGGGGTATAAAGATGCCAAAGGGCCAGAGAAGAGCAGAGGCCTTGAGTCTGCCTTGAGTGCTTAGCCCTGCTGGGATTCAGAGAGTCCTGCACACCTGGTCCACATCTGCTCCACTTCTGGCCTTGAAGATGAGCGACAGGACCCCACCCTCGCTCCAGTATCTGGCCATGCAGAGCCTGCTGAGCAACCAGGCCCTGGCCATCTCTGCCCTGGACGATCTACCGGTGTTGCTGTTCCCTTCGCTGTTCGTGGAGGTCTATGCCAGGGCCCACACAGAGATGCTGAAGGCCCTGGTGCAGGCCTGGCCCTTCTCCTGCCTCCCCCTGGGGGACCTGGCAGAGTCTCCAGACCTGGAAACCTTCAGCGCTGTCCTGGATGGGCTCCATCTGCTACTGGCCAAGAAAGAGCGCCCCAGTCAGTGGAAACTGCAAGTTCTCGACCTGCGGAATGAGCACCCCAACATCTGGATAGAGGGCTACCCTTCAATGGCCCGAGTCGCTTATCCAGATGTCCTGACTGACAAGCCAGCAGAGAGCTGTCGTTTAATGATGACTGAAGAGCAGCCCTTGATTTTACTCATGGACCTGACCATCAAAGATGGCGCCCAGGATGTTCTCCAAGCCCGCCTGCTCCAGTGGGCCAGGGAGAGGGGAGAACGAGTCCAGCTGTGCTCCAGGAAGCTGCTGATTCTGTCTGACTCCATCTCTGAAATCCAGAAGGCTCTGCGTGTGGTGAGGCTGGACTCCATCCAGGAGCTAAAGGTGAATAAATTCTGGCATCGAGAAACCATGAAAAAAGTTGTCCCTTGCCTAAGTCAGATGAAGAACCTTCGCATCCTCCAATTCTCCAGGATGAGAGTCAACGTCACTTGCAGATACAAGAATTTCTCATATTCCTGCAAATACGCTGTACATCTGGGACAGCTGCAGCATCTGCAGGAGCTGTATGTGCACAAAGTCTTCTTCCTTTATGGACAGCTGCCCACCATCCTCAGGAACCTCACCCTTTTGAAGACCTTGTCTCTGAGTTCGTGTCCACTGAACGAGGCTGACTTGTGGTTCCTGTCCCAGTGTCCCTGCTCCAGGCAGCTCAAGCACCTGCGTCTGAGGAGTTTGCCCCTGGACAACTTCAGTCCTGAGCCCCTGAGAGCCCTACTGGAGCACGGGGCCGGCACCCTGGAGACCCTGGCCCTGGAGGACTGTGCCATCACGGATCCCCAGCTCTTGTGCATGCTGCCCGCCCTGAGCCAGTGCTCCCACCTCAGCTTCTTCAGTTTCTATGGAAACCACATCTCCATTTCTGTCCTTCAGAGCCTCCTGAGCCACACAGCCAGACTGAGCTGTTTGAGACAAGGGATCTATCCTGCCCCTCTGGAGTGCTACCCCCATCATGAACGGTGGGTAGGGGACTTCGAACCTGAGAGATTTGCCCAGGTTCAGGCTCAGTTGGAGCAGTCAATGAGAGACATGGGGACTACTCAGAAGGTCCAGATCTGTATCGGTTTCTGTCATCATTACAAATACTGGACATTTTACACCCTGGGGCCTGATGGCTACTGGGTCATCTCTATCGAGAATCTTCCTCGCCTTTCTGCTCTGCCTCTGTAGTCAGGAGCCTCTCCTGGGCTCTCATCTGAACACTCCAAAATGAAAGTTGGGGTTGGGATTGTGGCTCAGTGGTAGAGCACTTACCTGGCTTACACGAAGCCCTTGTTTGTTTCATCAGTACCACATACACAGAAAAAGTTGGAAGTGGAACTGTTGTTCATGTGGCAGAGTATTAACCTTAAGCAAAAGAAGCTCAGAGACAGTGTCTAGGTCCTTATTTAAAGTCATTGGGCTGGAAAAAATTAAGAAAGAAAAAGACAAAATGAAAGATCTGACATATGAGCATTCTCCAGGAGCACTGTCCCCAACATTCAAAATGGGTGAAAGAGAGAGAACCTCTGTTTCTGGACTTTTCATTTCAATCATAACTATGTTGGGCTACATGGGCACACATTATCAGGAATCTGTAGTGGATTCAGCCTGGAAAGAACTGGACCATTACCTTGTTTTTCTAAATGATTGTTAGCAACTGGATCATGTTCTAGGGCAGTCCTTGACTGTTCACAATTTACTGTATTAATGAATCAATAAAGTCATTTCCAAAAGAGTACGCAGAAGGTTATGATTTCTCAGTACCCAAGTGTACAGTTTTCTGAGAGGAGACTGCCACGTGGTTCAGGAAGAAGGGAGTTCATTGGGGAGAGCCCATCTTGTACCCTTCATGATCTGTTGGTGTGCACAGAGCCAACTTAGGGCAGGCACGAGGGGGTATGGCTACCAATGTAGAAGTGACCCATTAGCATGGGGTACTCCCAGGTACACCAGTTATCTGGGTATATGGTGCTGGGCAGAGACTTCTAGGTTGTTCTGTCTGCTGTCCCTTGGGGATACCAAAGGGTTGTGCATCCACATATGCTTTCCCCTGGAGAAGAGAGAAGAGAAGCGTCCATTGTTCCCTGAGCATGCTTAACATTCCCAACTTTTGATAGTTAAAAAGGAGCACCAAATCTCTATAGCTACTTCCTACTAGCAGGTGGAGTTAAGCTTGGGGATAAGAAGGCAGAGGTGTCATGTGGTCCAGGAGGAGGCAGCAGTAACCCTTCCTGGGTGGTGAACACATGTAAGCATCCTTGGCTGAAATCTGAAAGAAGTCTTATGAGGCAGAGACTGAACAGTAAGTCAAAACATTACTAGAGGGCACACAAACACAGAGGGACCGGCAGCCATCCAGTCACAGTGGAAAGGGCAAATGGTGGATGATCTGGCAAGTCCCTCTCTCTTGAAATCCAGGTGGCCCTGTGACTGGTGGATCAGGCCCCTGACTACTTCTGACTGATTAATATCCAGCAACTGCATAGGGGAGAGCAAAATGGACTGGTTAAGAATTACCACTCTGAAGCTATGGCTGGATTGCAGTGGTTAAGATCCCAGTGGGAGGCCTTGATCTTACGGTATCTGGACTATAGATACCTGGATTACAGATGTTTGCACTACAGAGTATGTATGGGAGACCCGGTATAAGTAGACGTAGTAGGTATCAAGGTCAAGAGTGTAAGTTCCTGTCCACTTACAAGAAAGACGGGTATGGGCATTAAATAGGCATACTTATAAATATTTTCTTTTGACCTTCTCGCTCTGGTGAGTTTTGAAGGGCAAGCACCGAGTGACTCCATTTAGGATCTCGCACCATCCACCCTCATTTATGCAGTTTTTTCCAAGTGCCTCAGGGTAGACTTTATCACCAGGACTAGCTCTGGCCCGGGGGTCTAGGAGGCCTCTTCTTACTAGGTGCTGAGATGGCATGTCCCATGGTGGATAGGGAGTGACTGGCAGATCAAGTGAGCGTCGATGCCAAGAGGCCCTTTTCATTTCCAATTGAAGCAACGAGGAGAACTTCATAAATCATTTTTAAGCAAGGCTTACCTGGAACTTATTAACAATAAAAGTTAAGTTTGACCAAAAAATATTGGTAAGAGTTGTTTATCTTTCTGTGTGTCTGACTGTAAATGTTGCAGAGGATCAAATCTGTGACAACAAATCTCAATCGTGGTCATGATGAGAGTTTAGAAACCACAACTTATGGAACTGATTAAATTTAGCTGAATATAGCCCTGTAGGTTACTAATGAAGATTGAAACCATTGTTGGCACTGTATCCACTGTACCTTACATACTCGGGGAAACAGACCTTAAACAATGGAAAATAACATTTGAGTTATAGGTGTTTATTTGGAGGACCCCAAGACTCACACTAAGTCTCTCCAACCAAAAAGAGAGAAAGGAGAATCCACACCCCCTAAACCCTCCAAGAGACCTCCAACAGCAAAACAACTGAGTAAGAGAGAATCACAGGAACAGACAGAGAAAAGAAGGGTGGGGAAGCAAGTCAACTGTGCACACTAAGAGGGACCTCCCTGTGTACACAGGGCGGGAACATGTTTCAGCACCCCAGGCCTGGACAGCGCCCTGCAGCTGCTCAGCATCTCAGCACCATCAGGGATCTGTGGGAACCCTGATGTAGAAGAGTCCCACCTGGATAGAGCAGACAGGCTGAGACCAGGAGTGCAGCACCTCCCACAGCACACTGGTCAATCTACAACCGGTCCCAGGACCCTGCGTATGCTGCCAGGGGGGGGGCCCTCCTCCATAGAGGTCAACATTGGCGGTGACCAGCAGGGCTTACTGGACCCCCACTGCCCTGCCCAGGAAGGACTGCGGCACTGTAAGGGGACAGAGAGGACAGAAGCCTCCTCCACCACTACCCCCACCCAAACCTGCCAAGCTGGGGAGCTAAGCTGCACTCACACCTGGCAAAGCTCAGAGGCAAGTGTCCACCCCTCCCCTGCTAGCTGGGATGCCCAGCAGCAGAGGACGTCCACTCCCTACCCCCCCCCAGCACCCAGGGCACCGATGTGTGTGCCACGCCAGGCAGCAACCCTGTGGCTGGAGGCCTGGGCCTCTCTCCTCACAGGATCTGCCCACCCGGGGCACCTGAATTCCAGCTCCTGCAGGGAAAGAGCATACCTGACCCCGCGGCCAGCACACTCCCACGGGTGTTGTGTGTGCTGAAATCCCTGTCCAGTCTGAGGTGCCATAAGTGTGCGTGCTGACCGTGGGCGGAGCACGCCAGTATGCATAAGAAGCAAGGGATCAAGCACCCCTGGAGAGGAGAGAAACCACCCAGGGCCAAGGCACACACAACCAAAAACACACCCAGTGCACCCATCAAAAGCCCAACCCTTCTGAAAGTAATTACTACCCTGGAAAACCCATCAACCCGCTCATTCTTGGCTGCAGACTGGGCAGAATTCCTTTCAGCCAGCCTGTGACTGGAGATCACCACTGACAACCAACCAGGAACAAACCCAGAACCAAGCAAAGGCTGCCACCTATTGACCAAAATCAGTCAGAGTTTGGGCTTTGACTCTGCTAATCCCCAGATCCTCTGGTGAACATCGCAGCAAAAAAATTATAAAACGCATGAATCGTCAAGACAGAAAAACAACTCCATAGCCAGCAGCAAATCAGGAAAGAACTCTAGTGAGAGTAAAGAAGAAATGGAGGACAAATGATCAATGAAAGAGATGATGAAGGAATTGGCCAAAGAAATAGGGTGATGAATAGATCCACGATTCAAATACAAAGAAGAGATAGCCAAAGAATTTCAAGAGATACAGTCAAGAATAGACATGGTACATAGCTGTTAAAAATGAAATTAACACTTTGTGAACCGATATAGATATCATAAATGGTTCCATTTCCACCATGCAAAACAATGGAAGCCATAGTTGACAGAATGAATGAGATGGAAAATAGAATATCAGGAGCCAAAGACAAAATGCAACAGCTGGAGAAAAAGTCATAGATTTGGAGAAAATACTCAGAACTTACCAAAGAGAAGTCCAAGAACTGGCAGACAATGCCCAGAAATTCAAACTTTGTATAACTGGAATTGATGGAGGAGAGGGATACAGAATAGGCGGATGCAATACTTATTCAAGAGATTATTACCTAAAATTTCCCTAATCTTAAAAGATAAAATCTCACCTACATATCAGAAGTATACAGAACACCTAGCAAACAGGATCCAGGAGGAGCACTTCTAGACACATCATAGTAAAAAAAAGAAGAGAGGAGACCCAAATCCATAAGATCAGGGATGCCAGAGCAAAAATTACAACAAACATCCAAGACATCAAAATGATCATAAAGAACTATTTCCAGAATCTTTATTCACTAAACAAGGAAAACCTAGCAGAAATGGAACACTACTGCACTGATGGTGGGAATGTACACTAATATAACCACTCTGGAAAGCAGTCTGGAGGGTCCTCAGAAAGCTAAGTTTAGACCTCCCCTATGACCCAGCCATACCACTCCTAGGCATCTATCCTGAGCAACAGGAACCAGGATACAAGGAAACATGCACCTCCATGTTCACTGCAGCACTGTTTACAATAGCCAGGATATGGAAACAACTCAGATGCCCCACTACAGATGAATGGATCCAAACACTGTGGTACCTATATACAATGGAATATTATGCAGCCATTAGAAAAAACAAAATAATAGCATTTGCAGGGAAATGGATGGAACCAGAAGAAATCATGTTGAGTGAAATAAGCCAAGATCAGAGAGACAAACGGCACATGGTCTCCCTGATATGCAGATGTTAAATTCAAACTGCAACAAGATAGGACAACGTAAACAGGACTCAAGAAGCAAAGGACCTCTTCTTAATTTGTTGCATCATTGTTAGATGACTCCATGTTCCTGACCTCATGGTATATATACCTGCACACCTGAGGGAAGTCAGGAGGAGGGCAAAGCACCAGAGGGCAATGGATGAAAAAATACACCACAGGAGTCCATCGGCTGCACCGGACCTTGATGAACGTGAACTAAGCAACTCGAGGGCAGCGATGGGAGGGAGGGGACGAGCAAGAACGAGGGAATGGCTGACACTGAGCAGAAGGAAAGAAATGTATGTATTACCCGACTTGGAAAAGATAGGTGTAGTGTCAAAGTTTGTAGCGTTCCTAAGCTTTGTAGACCGTGACAATGGTTAAAATGTGTCTGTGACTTTAGGTAAGACCAACCCCCCCACAATACTGTGAAATTTACTTCTCACTTAATCTCAGTAAAGAAATAAAAGGTTCTTATTTGAAGGACCTTGACGTAAACAAACAGAATAACCTTTGATGTAGTCCTGCAACACTTTACACACTTGCCATTACATGAGCACTCACGTAAGGGGAAAGCTCTGGCACATTTGTAAGGTGCCCAATCTTCTGAGCTTCTTCGCGGTTTGAGTTTTAAAGCTCACATTTTTTCTGTTGGCCTGCAGAGCCAGTTAAGCAAAGATATGACAGAAGCACTCTAGTTTGGTAGAAAAGACTTCTTCTCACACCATGATGAGTTTTTATGCATTAAAATGAGGTTGTTTTCAGCAAGTTCATGACACACAAACACACCCACACACACACACACACACACACTTACTTACTTGAGCACAAACGTTTTGAGTCACGCTTAGAGTTGTTTTGGGGTGTTTTTTTTATAAGGATACTTGTTGGCTCAATTAGATTAGTCAGACTTTGCCAGGGAACCACACAGACATTCAGGTACAAAGAACAAAGAACAGGTTTATTGCTAGGAAAGGGGGACCAGCAAGACCCCTTCTCACAAGGGAGAAGTGAGAAGCAGCGCCGGCTATTGTCTGGGGTGACCTATGTAACCTAGGGGCTTAGGAGGGGCTGGGAGGGGCCAGGAGGCGGAGACCCTGGTGTGGACGTGCGGGCCAGGGGCTTCATCGTGGTGGACTAGGATGTATAGTAGACAAGGGTCCTGCAGCTGCCCAGACCTGAAGTCACTCTAAGGGGCTCTGGCGGCCTTCTAGGGTGGTAGCTGCCCCAGAGGAGTGCCATCCCAAGGTACAGAGGGCTGGAGGCTGATGATTTACTGACTTTACTACATGGGTCTGGTATTGCCTAGGAAGGGAGCATGCTGAGCAGTGGAGAGGGGAAGGAATGGACTAAGCTATGGGAAAGGACTCATTTTGCTAATTCTGTATAGAGGGGTTACAGTTATGTCAGCAAGGTAATGAGTCCATTTCCTACACTTGGGTTTTAAAAACAAAAGTTGGCTGTAATGTTCTGGAATTTCAGTGGCAAAGCATTTTTCCCCAATGTGTGATAGAACCACATGGTCAATGCCACAACAACAAAAGCTTAAAAACAAATACTTTTGCCAACAAAATATTTAATAGAATTGAATAGAATCTCCAGGCTTAAACATGGGCTGCCTGAGCTGGCTTGGAACTGTGGTCCCCCAATCTTAGTCTCCTGAGAAGCTGAGATTACAGATGTGAGCCACAGTCACAGAGTGCAGAGCCAAGTCCTCTCTACCTTTCATCCTTAAATACATTCCTGGAGGTGCTGATGATGGAGTTCGCCAACCTAGCAATCCAGAGGGGAAAATGCTAAGGAGACACAGCTGTTTAATGGCAGCAATGAAACTCTGGCAGGTGTCTTAACTTCCATCTGTGATGTGTGAACCGCCCTTTACTGAGTCACCTTCAAACTAGAATTCACCACAAAGGTCCAGCCATCCATAGACAGGGCCTAAGGACCTAATCTTAGCACAAGGCCTTCTTCTGCTCCTATACATACCACCAGGGACACGGAGATGACTGGTGAAGCCAATGGGCAGAAAGGAGGAGACAGACCACAGAGCCACACGTGATGCGAAGACTTCACCTCCAGCCATGTGCTCACTTGCTGTTATCAATTCATAATTCACCTGTTGCACTCTCAACTTTAACCACCAGTAATGGGGCAGATCCATGTTGTCCTCAGTGGTGACGGTTTTATTTAACTTGAAGAGCTTTCCAAAGGTGGGAAATGTAAGGTAAGAAATGGATGTGTATAATACTCTTAGAGAAAAACCCTCTGTGCCTCTGATCAGACAGAATAATATTTATCAAAATGAACTCCAGGAAATGGAAACAAGAGGTTTCTGTAGCTCTTGTTGTTTTGTCTTGTATGGTCATTTATCTGTCTTCGGGAGGGTAGACGACACAGAAATGAAGTACAAAGGGTGCTCACTGCACATGATAAGGGAAGTGAACTCTGCAGCTGGTGGGTGGGGGCTGGAGGGAACAACTGGGAGAGAGCACGGGAAGGGGGGACATTGTCCAAGAAGAAATATACTTATGATCTGACTTACAGCACTGTCGTCTCTCTGTCCATCGCCTTTATAGTAACAAAAAAAAAAAAAAAAAAAAAAAAAAGAAATGGATGCCTATACTTGTAGCTACTCGAGGCTGAGAGCTGAGGATCACAGGTCGAAGCCAGCCTGGGCTGGAAAGTCTGTGAGACTCATCTTTAAGGAACCAACAATATTCCAGAAGGGGAGCGGTGCTAAATTAGCAGAATGCTAAGCTTGAGTAGAAAAGCTCGGGGCCAGTGCTTAGGCCCTGAGTTCAAGTCCTAGGACTAGTACATGCACATGTGTGAATACACACACATACACAGTTTGCTTAGAAAAACAGAAGTGGTATAAGCAGTGGTTGTGTGGACAAGTCATTGCTTCTGCGGTAAGCAGAGAGGGCACCCCGAGGCCGGCCATCTCCTCTTCCCTGGGTACAAAGGGAGCCACAAGCTGCGGAGCACCTATGGAGGAAGTTGGGGAGCAGCCTGTGTTGGTGGGGGTGGAAACCTTTCTTGAGCACCCTCCTATTCTAGAAGCCCTTTCTCTCATGCCAGGGGAACAAAGAGGCCGTGCATACCTCTGCTGTACCCCCAGATACTTGGATCTACTTTCTTTGGGCCCTCAGGTTCTACCTCATGCTTCAGCCCCATTCTCTGTCGTAGATGTTTCCTCTGGGACCATGCTGGAAGTCCCACTGCACACCTGTGTGAAAGTCTGAGGTCTCTTCCCCAGCCCCTGGACACCAGGGTCAAACCCCATTTGATCCCCACACCCTGGATCTACCCCGCATCTAGAGAGAGCCACCCGAGGGCATGGCTTACACACTGTACCAATGACACACAAGGATCACGCCTATAATCCTGGCTCCTGAGGTAGCTGAGAGATGAGGATCCCAGAGGCTTTTAGTTCCAATGAACCAGAAAAAAAGGCAGAAGAGTAGGTGTGACTCAAGTGGTAGAGCACCTGCCTTGAACACAAAAGATGAGCAAGAGTGTGAGGCCCTGAGTTCATATCCCACTACTGTCATGATCAGTATGTAGCTAGGAGAGAGAGACAGAGACAGAGAGACAGAGACACAGACACAGAGACAGAGAGAGAGACAGAGAGACAGAGACAGAGACAGCGACAGAGACAGAGAGACAGGGACACAGACAGAGAGACAGACAGAGAGACAGAGAGACAGAGACAGAGACAGCGACAGAGACAGAGAGACAGAGACAGAGAGACAGAGACATAGACAGAGAGACAGAGAAGAGAGACAGAGACATAGACTGAGAGACAGAGACAGAGAGACAGAGACATAGAAAGAGATACAGAGAAACAGAGACACAGAGACCGAGACAGAGACACAGAGACAGAGACACAGAGACAGAGAGACAGAGACAGAAAGACAGAGGCTGAGACAGACACAGAGACAGACAGAGAGACAGAGAAACAGAGACAGAGACAGAGGCAGAGACAGACAGAGACAGAGAAAGACAGAGGCAGAGATCGAGAGATAGACAGAGAGACAGAGAGACAGACAGAGACAGAGACAGAGACAGAGAGGCATTAATGTAAGTCTGTATTTTCAGGCTTCTTCCTTCCATGGCTCCTTTCTCTTTCCCATGTTTCTGAAGCAGTCTTATATTGGTTTCAACGACTCTCCCCCATAGGCCAAAAAAGAGAGCTGGTGAAGGACAGAGTAAGGAGGTGGATTCAGGGCAGCCGGGGGCCGACAGCACCTGAGGACGTCTTCGGCGTCTTCAGGGTGCAGACACGGGCTTCAGGTTCAACGGGGAGAATTGTGGTTGGGGTGGGGGGACTGGGTGGGAAAGGTCTGCAGAGTGACCATTGCAGTCTTTGATGCAGCCTTTGTCCTTGGAGGAGATCCGTGGGATCGCTGTCCTTGATTCCCAGGATGGAGCAGGAGTGAGGTGAGCTCCTGAGTTTGGGTGTTCGTCTTGAGATGCTCAGAAGGAGGCATGTCTTGTAAGAGGAAGTTTGCCTGCCACAGGAGCTGCTGCTCCCAGAATTTTGTGTAGCTTGTGGAATAGCAAAGGGGCTGCAGCAGAGACCATCTCAGATCGCAGGGGGCAGGTATGAAGTCGGGGGCCGTTTAGTTAGCTCAGGCCCCAGCAAGAGCATCTCTTAGGTTTGCCTCTGACATTTCTGCATGTTTCTTTGCTTTTTTTGGGGGGGGGGAGAGGAAGAATGTATACTGGTTTCTTCCGATGTGAGCCATGTCTCTTGTCAGCAGCAAAGGCGAGAGTGAGCACAATGAAAGTCAGAACCTGCAGAGGAGCCACAGGCCATCATGAGCCCGGTGAAGCAGCTGTAAAGCCAGCTGGCCAAGTTCAAGGAGCAGGAGTAGAGTGAGTGAGGGGCTTGGGCACCAGGGGCCGAGCCTCCGGTGGGGGCCGGGCCTCTGGTGGGACCTGGGCCTCCTGGGGGGGCCGGGCCTCCGGTGGGGAGCCAGGGAGAGGAGGCTGTGGAGTGGGCAGGGTCTCCCCCACCTTGCACCAGGGGCCCGGGAGGTCCAGGGAGGCTTGATGGCATCTCTGAGGATTCTAAGTTCCACCCAAGAAACCACCGGTGGCTCACCCTGAAATACAGATTACTCAGGAGGCTGAGATGGGAGGATGGAGGTTCTAACCCTGCCTGTGCAGGAAAGTCTGTGAGACTCTTATCTCCAATTAATCTCACAAAAAAAGCCAGACGTGGAGCTGTGGCTCGGGTGGTAGAGCGCTAGTCTTCAGCACAAAAGCTCAGTGGCGGTGCCCAGGCCCTGAATGCCCTGTGTCTTTTCCTCCCCAGATGACAGAACAAAGGGAGAACAAGCAGAGGCTTCCTGGGCTGCCACATCCCCACGTGAGCCGTCCCTTGTCCCCACGCTGAACGCAGGGGGACAGCGTGACTGGCCTCTCCCATTGGGGTCCTTTCTCCTCTCTGAAAAGAAGACTTGAAAGGAGGAGCAGAACGGTGCCTATTGTTTACAAAGTGGCTGAGCTCCAAGAAGGACTGGTAACTGGCTTTCATGGTGCAGAAGCAGCGGCCAAAAAGACAAGCAGCTTGAACACAGCTCACGCGCTCAGTGCAAGTGGGGGCCGCCTGCTCCCAGGGCCGTGGAGGGTGGAGGAGCCAAGCGGCCGTAGGCTCGGGGATGGCAGAAACACTGTCTGCTGGATCCACGGGCGACGTCTCGACTGAAATACAGACAGCACTGCGTGGCTGGAATTTCTTTCTTTTCATCGTGGTCTGGGGAAGAAACTTTGGTGGCCACGTTTTGCTAAGGCAAATCACTGGATGGCTTCAAAAGCAGACTCTCAGAGAAAGGGTTCAGCTGGCCAGGTGCTGGTGGCTCATTTCTGAATCTCAGCTGGAATATGACGGCTTTTGTCCGAATACCAATGAATTGTTAGAGCAGCACAAAAGGGGATCTTCATGTAACTTGTTAAGAATGGGTTTTAAGGCAGGTTCAGGTGAAGACTGCAAAAGACTTGCAGGAAAGAGGCTACTAATAATTCCCGGGCAAGAATTCTAGAAGAGTGTGTATCTATTAAAATATACTGAAGCTGGACCTTGTGGCCCATCCCAGAATCCCTAATTTCACAGTGGACTGAGATCTAACTATCACAGTTTGAAGACAGCACAAGCAAGAAAGTGCATGAGATTCTCATCTTCAGGGAACTGGCAAAATGCTAGGAGTCAGGCTGTGGCTTAATTGATAGATAGAGGGCCAATCTTGAGGGAAAATGCTCAGCAACAGTGCCCAAGCTTTGAGTTCGGTCCCTAATACTGACACACAAAAATGTATATATAATATTAATATTAATATTAATATTAATATTGGGAATGTTTCAAGATGACCTGGAATATTGAAAAGTTAGGATGGTGGACTTCCTTGTCTGTTTTGTTTTGTTTTGTTTTTGGTTCAGTCCTGAGCCTTGAACTCTGGGCCTGGGAGCTGTCCCTCAGCTCTTCAGCTCCAGGCAAGTGCTCTACCACTTGAGCTACAGTGCCACGTCTGATTTTCTGGTGGTTAATTGAAGATAAGAGTCTCACAGATTTTCCTGCCCAAGCTGGCTTTGAACTGTGTGATCCTCAGGTCTCAGCCTCCTGAGTAGCTAGGATGACAGGCATGAGCCACCAGCATCCGGCTTTTCCTTGCCTTTTATAAACATGGAATAAATACAATTTGACTCATGATCATTGTGCTTAAGTAACTGTTTTTATTTATCTTCCTGTGGTTCAGGGCAAAGGAACGCAAGAATTCATTAACTTCACAAGAAAAGGCAGCATTGCATTGAATATCTAAAAATATTCAAAATGGCCACTGATGGCACACACCCATAACCCGAGCTAATCAGAAGGCTGAGATCTGAGGATTGAGGTTCAAAGCCAGCCTTAGCAGAAAAGTCCATGGGACTCTCATCTCCAATGAACCAGCAAGAGCCACGAGTAGAGCTATGGCTCCAGTGATAGAACATTGGCCTTTAGTAATAAAAAGCTAAGGGCAGCACCTAAATGCTGTTCATGTCCAGTACACATGTGATGTGTGCACATGTGTGCTCTCTCTCTCTCTCATACATACACAATATATATATATGTATATATATACATATATATATTCAGAAAGATCCTAGTCTTGTCCTCAAATTGTCTTTAGTTGATTCAGGCAATGAGAGCTTGGTAAGGGAGAAATACCCTGGCACAGTGGGATTATTTGGAAGATGAGCATATTATTATAATGCGAGAATATTAAAGAAAGGTTTTGTGGGCAGAGACCATGGATATGGACACTCAGAGCGGCTGTACACACTGACCCTGCAGCCTGGGTCTCCATACTACCCGTTACTGCCCCCAGAGTGCTGGGCGGATTTTGCTGTGAAAACCTTCAAGCTTTTGAGTTGTTTGGCTGTTGTTTTGGCAGCTCAGGAGAGAGGTGCCCAACGACACAGACAGAGCAGAAAGGCCAGGGAGACCTTCCTATGTGAGCATCCAGTTGCCATCCGGCCTCAGGTTATAGAATTGACACTTGTTCTGAGGCTGCAGAAATGAGTACAGATCTGGACCTTCTGGGTTGTCCTTTTGCCTTCCAAACATGTGCCAACCCAGCCCAAACTTAGGCAAATCCCTCAGTGTAGATGGTCCCAGGGCAATGGCACTGGCACTGTCCCCAGAAGGACAGGATAGAGTCCTCATCTCAAATGGCCCAGCCTGGCTGTGTGGCTCAGGAGGTCCAGCCCTTGTGATCCTCTCCTAAGAATATCCTCCTTTGTTCTCACTGGATGGATATTTGCAGTGCTGTTTAATTAATCTTGTCTTTTACCGTCCATTGGGTTCACTCGTAGATTTACAAGCATATTCTAATGATTACAAATGAGGGACACCATGCAGCCTATGTTTCACTTAGTGTAATTTTCTCCAAGTCTTTCCATTTCTGCATGAATGGTGAAATGTCGTTCTTTCTGGAGGAATCATATAATTCCATTGAGGGCTTCTGGATTGATTCCCTGTCTTATCTGGGCAAACCATGCTGCAGTGAACATGCTTGTGCTGGTGGCTTCCGTGTGTTCTGGATTGTGGTCCTTTGCATAAATACCCAGGACTGAGGTGCTGGGTCAGAGGGAAGTTTTATGTTTAGTTGTGTGTGGAACCTCCATACTACTTTCCTGAGTAGCTGAACAAGTTTACATTCCCACCAATATTTGTAGAACTGTTCCCTTTTGGTGACATTCCCTCTGTCATGTGTTATTTTTAGCTTATTTTTTTTTATCATGGCCATTCTAACTGGGATGAGGTAGAATCTCAAAATTGTTTTGATTTGCAATTCTTTTATGACCAGGGACATGGAACATCTCTTCGTGTTTCTACTGGCCATTCTTATTTCTTCTTCAGGGAAGTCTATAAGTCTCTAGCCCACATACTAATTGGGTTGTCATTTATTTGAGGTTTTGTTTTGGTGGGTTTAATTTCTGAGCTCTAATTATGTTTTAGATATAAGGTCCTTGTCTGATGCATAGCTAGTAAAGATCTTATTCCATTCTGTGGGCTATTTGTCTTGCTAGCTGTGTCCTTTGCCATGAAGAAACTCTTCAATTTATACAATTCCATTTATCTAGTTTTTCTTTTATTTTTTAGGATTTGGGATCTTTACTCTGGAAGTTTCTACAATGTCAAGGAGCCCTAATGTTTCCCATATACCTTCCTGTTGTATTTTCAGGGTATCTGCTCTTCCACTGATTTTTTTATCCAGTTGGAATTGATTCTGGTGCAGGATGATATAGAATGAAATCACTTCAGTTTTCTCTATGTGCATGGCCAATTTTGCCAGTACCCTTTCATTCCTCTGTTTTTGGCTCCCTTATCATATGTAAGGTGGTTATAGGTCTGAGGTCCATTTATGGGTCATGTCTTCCTTTGGTCCTAAGGCCTATTCTGGTGCCAGTATCACACTGTTTTATTGCTATGGATTTATAATAGAGTTAGAAGCTTGGTTTTGATATTCCACCAGCACTGTTCTTCCTGCTGAGGATTGTTTTTGGTATCCAATATCTTCTATTATTCCACATGAATTTTTTGGATTGCATCTTCCATATCATGAAAGAAGGTCATAGGGATTTTGATGGGTATTGCATTGAATTTGTAGATCTTTTTGCAGTATTGCCATTTTCCCAATGTTAATCCCCCAATCCAGGAACATAGGAAGTTTTTCCAGTTCCTTCAATCTGCTTTAAATTTTAAATTTCATCATAGAGGTTCTTTGTATCTGTAAGTCAATTGTTCTGTTGCGTTTTTTTATGTTATTGCAAATGGAATTGCTTTCCTGAATTTGGTCTTGCTCTCCTCGTGGTTGGCATAAAAAATACTACTGGTTTTTGATTATTAATTTTACACCCTGCCACTTTGTCAAAATTTCAGATTAGTTGCTGTAACTTTGGTTAGGAATTTATGAGGTTCTTTTTTTCCCCTATTTGTATTCCCTTTATGTTTGTGTTTTTCCTTATTGCTCTGGCTAGGAATTTCAATATTATATTGTTGAGGAGTGGAGAGAGAAGACATGCCTTTCTTGTTCCTGATTTTAAATGGAATGCTTTTCACTGATCACCATTGAATCTAATGCTGGCAGTAGGTTTGTCATATTCAGTCTTTGTTATATTAAGGAATGTTCTATGGATTCCTAGCTTCTCCAGTGCACCAGCAAAAAGCTGGAAGAGGAGTTGTGGCTCAAGAAGTAGAGTGGGAGCTGCGAGTTAAAAAGCTGAGGAATTACTTCTGCCTCCATGCTGGTCCCGCCTCCCACCTTTCCCTGTGTAATTTGGCTTAACACGAGTCCCCTCCTCTTTTATTATTTTTCCTTCCCCTCTCTCTTTCCATCCTGTGTGGGCTCACAGTTTGCTGTCCCCCCAAATAAACTCTTTTCTGCCTGGACCATGAGGTGGTTTCCTTTCAATGAACCTTACATCAAGAAGTATAGACATTCAGTCCACAGGACTGAATAAGTCTGGCAGGGAATGAGACAACTCCTCCAGAGCTGGTTGGCCACTGTATGATTCCAATAAAGATTAGAAGTGACAAGATTGCATGTAGGACAATTAAACTCAAGACAGAAAGTGACTGCAATGTGTCAGCTTCATTTGTAGGTATTTATTGGTGAGAAGTGATTAACACACAAATAAAACCACACAGATCTGCAGTTTAATGAGAAGTACATATCCATCAAAAAGTATAGTGCACCTTGGCACTCCTGCAGCACATTTCTGTAATCCCAGAGACTAGGAGGCTGAGAACTAAGGACCACAGTTTAAAACTCCAGGCAGCTGATAGTGGTAAAAGAACTTTATTCCCGATTAACCATCAAAAAAACAGATGCGGTAGTGTGGCTCGAGTGGTAGAGTACTAGCCTTGAGCAGAAAAGGCTAAGCAAGATTGTGAGACCCTGAATACTAAAACCAAAAGAAAGGAAATTAAGAGTAGAGGAATCTATTAACTTCGCACATGAACTGTATGAGAATTAAAACATATAACAAAGGTGTTTCTTATATATGGTGCTTGGTAAATAAGAACTTGAATCAGGATCCAATCACAGATCTTTCTAGATTTGATATGTATGATTTTAGCTGTGACAATGGCTTCTCCTGATAAGGAACTGCATAAACATGAGTAAAAATTGGGAGTTTGTATGTTTGTGTAACAATAAAAGCCACCCACCCCTCACTTTGAGCAACTGATATATACTCATAAAAAGTATTTAAATAATGAAATACCTAAACGAACATAGTGACCCCCATGTCTCACATTTGTAAAGCAAGCTACTCAGGAGGCTGAGCTCTGAGGATCGTGGTCCAAAGCCAGCCAGGGCAGGAACGTCCATGAGACTCTTATCTCCAATGAACCAGCAAAGAGCTGGAAGTGGATTGCTAGCCTGGAGCCTGGAGCCCAACAGCATTTAAGTCTTGTTTTTATGCCCCAGGACCACAAACACACACACACACACACACACACACACACACACACACACACACCAGAAGTGTGGCAAACACCACACAGGAGAAAGTAGTCCCCCCGTCCCCATGCCCCCCACCAATCATCTATGGTCAGGGGTCAGCAGTTACAGAGCCATGGGACGCAGAGACAGCCATTCTCAGAGCTGTACATTTCTGCTCTTATGCTATCTCTGCTTTGGGCCCCACTAACTGACAAATGATGACCCATCGGCCCTAACATCTCTGAATAAATGAACACTGACAATCTAAAAGCACCCCCCACCCCCAGTGCTACCCGAGCAGCTAAAAGCCTTTGGTACTTTTCTACCATCTCTATTGTATTAGTTGCTCCGCCACCATCCTCGAGGCAAAAGAAGGTAAAAGGTCTCAGTGATGCTCACAGACTATTATTACGAAGGGGAGTTCTTTCCCCACTCAGGCACTTTGCTCAGCTCCACTACGTAACCTACCTGCTACTTGCATTTACTTTTTGTTCCTCACTCCTTTTCCCTTCTTAATTTCCATCCTCAATAGGTAGTAGCACCAAACATTGGTTTATCTAATAGAGCAGGGTTTGCCAGCTGGAAGGGGTCACACACCGATAACAGCTTGATTCCTCAGCACCTTCACTACCAGTTCCCTGGATGGGTGCTCAGATATTCACAGGCTGTGTGTTGTGTAGCATTTTTAGAGTTTGTTTTGGTTTTTGGCTCTGGGCCAGTACTGAGAGCTGAACTCAGTAAGAAGTCTTTCTGAGGCCCCATTTCACTGATGATGGTTAGATATTAAGTAATCATACCTTTCTGTTTGTACATTTTCGTAGGTGTGGGACCCGGCTGTTGTGTGTACATCTGGTTGGGCAGGAAGCGAATGTCACTTGTAGAAGAGCAAATGATGTGTGGCCTCCATTCTCAAGGAAAGTTAGGTCAACTCTGAACTGGCTTTACATCCTGAGATTTGTCGTCCCAAATACATTGGGATGTCTTTTGGCATTTGGTTTTGAATTCTTTCTCTAGCTTTTCCACAGAATTTGACCTTCGTATGTTTGAGGTTGGTCAGGGGTTTGTTTCCTTGTTTGTTTTGTTGTGTTCTGTTATGCTAGCTGTGGGGCTTGAACGCAGGGCCTAGGTGCTGTCCCTGAGCTTTCCTGATCTTATGCTTAAGCCCCAGGCCCACTTCTGGCTCTTTTGGAGCCAGAGGTCCTCCAAAGCTGGCTTTGAACTGTGATCCTCAGATCTCAGATATCTGGAGTAGCTAGGATTCTAGGCAAAAACAGCACTTTCATTACATGGTTTTGAAAAATGAGCTCTATTTATGATTGATTGATACAGTAAATTATAGATAGTAAGGGATTGTCCCACATCTCAGAGGGTTGCTTATAACCATCAAGGAAAAGAATATTGTTTTCCAGTTCTTTTCAGGCCAGATACTCCAAGTCCTGAGGGTGTGTGCACAGGACACACACTGGGTACCTTCAGTCTCCATGATTTAGAGAATTTTTCATGATGGCTTTTGATGTTAAGCTCTAATTTTATTCCAATTTGATCTGAGAGAATGCAGGAGATAATTTCAACATTTCTGAATTTGCACAGATTTTCTTTAGAACCTAAAATATAACCCATTTTGTAAATTGCATGTGCTTCTGAATAGAACGTGTATTCTGATGCTGCTGGGTGAGATACTCTATAGACATCTGTGAAGTCTAATTGGTCAATGAAGTTCTTTAGTTCTGAGTTTTCTCTGATTAATTTTTGCTGGGTTGATCTATTGAGAGATGACTTGATGTATTAAACTCACCAACAATCTGTTCACTTGTAACCACATGTGTTTTAGGGTAAAAAGTATCAGTTTGATGAGATTAGATGCTCCAGCATTTGGCGTATAGATGTTTAGAATTGTTATGTCCTGGGCTGGGAAGGTGGCTCAGTGGTAGAGTGCTTGCCTTGCATGTATGAGGCCCTGGGCTCGAGTCCTCAGCACCACATAAGCAAAAAGAGAAAAGTCCGAAGTGGCGCTGTGGCTCAAGTGATAGAGCACTAGCCTTGAGCTGAAGAGCTGAGGGACAGCGCCCAGGCCCAGGGTTTAGGCCCCACAACCAGACCCAAAAAAAGAAAAAGAATTGTTATGTCCTCCTGTAGGAGAGATCCATTTATTAATATGTCACGTCCTTCTTAGTGTCCTCTCATAATTTTAATTTGAAGTCTATTTTTCTATCCGCTAGTGGTTTTGCTGTTCTGGCCTGTTTATGGGGCTCTTTGCTTGATAGATTTTATTCCAGCCTTTCACATTCAGAATGTTTGCTTCCTTGGGCAATGTGTGCTTTTTGGTGACAGAAGATAGGTGGATCTTGCTTTAGGATCCGGTTAGTCAATCTATGTCATTTAATTAGGAGTTAAGTCTGTGAATATTGACAGGACTGAGAAGTGTTTGGTAATTTCTGCCATTTATCTATCTTCTTTGGGGCCACGATTGTCTTTTCATACTGTATTTATATGGTCCTCTAGTAAACAGCTTTTTCTCTGCCAGTATCAAGCCTCTTATTTATAATAAACTCCCCAGAAAAGTGAGTAGTAATGTTGTGGCTCAAGTAGATCAGCACTACCTGACAATATGGAGGTAAGGGACAGCACCCAGGCTCAGAGTTAAAGTTCTAGGATGGACACAAGAAGAAACACAGAAGTAAGAAAGGAAGGAGGGAAGGAGGAAGGAAGGAATGAAGAAAGGAAGGAAGGATGGAGGGAGGGAAGAAGGGAAGGAAGGGAGAGGAGGAAGGAAGGAAGGAAGGAAGGAAGGAAGAAAGAAAGAAAGAAAGAAAGAAAGAAAGAAAGAAAGAAAGAAGGAAAGAAAGAAAGAAAGAAAGAAAAGAAGGAAGAAAAAGGAAGGAAGGGAAGGAGGGAAGGAGGGAGAGATGGAAGGAGGGAGGGAGGGACGAAAAGAAAGGAGAGGAGAGGAGAGGAGAGGAGAAAGGGAGAGAGAGAGGGAGGGAGGGAAAGAAATCCAGAGAACAATTTCCTGATGTCTTGTGGAGGTTATAACTTCGGGTAACTTCTCTCCTTGCATGCTTTGCAGTGGAACATCTGTGGAAATGTCTGGAGGGATTAAGGAATAGCAGTGGAGGTCATTTTGGTAAAGTGTGATTTACATTTCAAAGAGAAGCTGGGCTGTGTGGGATGGGACTTTAATCCTATCATTTTTTTGTTAAAATCAACGTTTGAATTAATATCAAGTGAAACACCCAACCAAGGTGTGCTGGGTGTGACGCAGAAATCCCATCAGAAGCTGCTCTCTGATTGGCAGGAATGCATGGTGAGGCTGGGGTTGGGCTTTAAAGATGCCTAGGGATGGAGAACAGAAGTAGAGTTCTGAATCCTGCAGTCAGTGCCTGGCCCTGCTGGGACTCAGAGAGCCCTGCACACCTGGCCCACATCTGGTCCATCAAGATGAGCATTGGAGCCCCACCCTCCCTCCAGCATCTGGCCATGCAGAGTCTGCTGAGCAACCAGGCCCTGGCCATCTCTGCCCTGGAAGATCTGCCTCTGCTGCTGTTCCCTTCGCTCTTCATGGAGGTGTATTGTGGAGCCCACACAGAGGTGCTGAAGGCCCTGGTGCAGGCCTGGCCCTTCCCCTGCCTCCCCCTGGGGGACCTGGCCGAGTCTCCAGACCTGGAGACCTTCAAGGCTGTCTTGGATGGGCTCGATCTGCTACTGGCCAAGAAGGAGCGCCCCAGTTGGTGGAAACTGCAAGTCCTCGACCTGCGGAATGAGCACCCCAATATCTGGATACAGGGCTACCCTTCAATGGCCCGACTAACTTGTCCGGATGTCCTGACTGACAAGCCAAGAGAGAGCCACTGCTCAGGGATGACTGAAGAGCAGCCCTTGACCATAGCCATGGACCTGACCATCAGAGGTTACATCGAGAATGATCTCCAAGCCCACCTGCTCCAGTGGGCCAGCGAGAGGAAAGAACAAGTCCATTTGTGTTCAAGGCAGCTGCAGATTCTTACTAGCTCCATCTCTGAAATCCAGAAGGCTCTGCGTATGGTGAGGCTGGACTCCACCCAGGAACTGGTGGTGAGTGAATTCTGGCTTCAAAGGTCCTTGAGAATGTTTACTCCTTACGTGGGCCAGATGAAGAACCTTCACAGCCTCACGTGCTCCAGCATGTGTGGTGACTTCTTCACTCAATCCCAGTATTCCTGGGAGATTGGGGAGCAGCTGGGCCAGTTGCAGCATCTTCAGGAGCTTCACATTCACGACGTGTTCATCTTAAATGTAAATGTGCCCGCCGTCCTCAGGAGCCTGAGGCCTTTGAAGGCCTTGTCTCTGAGCGCCTGTGTGCTGCAGGAGGCCGACCTGAGGTTTCTGTTCCAGTGTCCTTGTACCAGGCAGCTCCAGCACCTGCGTTTGAGAACTTTGCTAATACGAAATGCTGAGCTCCTGAGAGCCCTCCTGGGGCAAGTGGCCAGCACCCTGGAGACCCTGGCCTTGGAGGAGTGTTACATCACTGATGCCCAGCTCTCGGCCATCCTGCCCACCCTGAGCCAGTGCTCCCAGCTCCGCTTCTTCAGTTTCTATGGAAACCACATCTCCCTGGCCACCCTGCAGAACCTCCTGAGCCACACTGCCAAGATGGGCCATTTGAGAAGGGGGCTCTATCCTGCCCCTCTGGAGAGCTACAGCCCTGAAGTTTGGTTTGAAAGGAACTTCGACCCTGAGAGATTTGCTGAGGTTGGGGATGCCTTGGTGCAGACATTGAGAGATGTGGGAACAAATCAGAAGGTCCAGATCTGCACCAATTTCTGTCATTGCCAGAACAGGTGCCAAATCTATAGTCTGACCCTCGATGGTTCCTGGGCGGTCACAAAGGAGGGTCTTCCTGGCTTTCCTGCTCTGCCTATGTAAGTCAAGTGCCTCTCTTCCCTGGAATCTTTCTCAGCCTCAGAAATGAAAACAGGGACAGAAAGGCAGTCTGCAGAGGACACAAAATCTGAAGTTCAGTATTGGTGGGAAAGACTGGTCATCTGGCCTCAGCTTTGCAGTTCAATCATAGCTCCAGAGCCTTAGGAGTTTTGGAGTGTTTCCGGTGAGGGGGGTAATATGTGTCCTGTGCACATACCATCAGGAATCTGGAGTCAATTCAGCCTGGAAAAAGTGGAACACAGTCTTGTTTTTCTTAATGGTTGTAAGCAAACTCGTATCATGTGACAATCTCTTACTATCCATAATTTACTGTATCAATCAATCAAAAATAAAAAGATCAGAAAAGCATGAGTAGAAAGAGATCATTTTGCGGCACCATAGAATGAGAGTATTGTTTGTGGCTAGATTCCTAGTTACTCAGCAAGTCTGAGATCTGTGGATCACAGTTCAGAGCCAGCCTGGGCAGGAAAGTCCATGAGACTCTCAACTCTAGTGACCTTCAAATAACCTAGAGATGGAGCTGTGGCTCAAGTAGTAGAGTGCTGGCATTGAGCACAAAATCTCAGGGAGAGCATAAATGTGCCAGAACTGGCAAAAACAAACACATCAACCTAAACAAAAGTCAATCACACATAGATCAATTTCTGGAGAAAATGTATGAGAGAAAATTAAACATCCAATACCAAATGACATCCTATTAAATCCAAGAGAACTTTCTACTTCTCCAACATATTTGGCAATGAGAATTTTTTGTAATTAATGCTGTAGTGGTTGAGATTTGATCAAATGGGCCTTAAAAATGCAAACCATGGTCCCTTTGAACTTCTATAAGGAATACTCACTTTGTGCCCACCCAGGCACACCAGGCAACAAATCCAAAACAAAAACCAAGAAAATGTGCTCACACCAGGGTCCAGCATCTCTGGCCTCTAATTCTATTCATGAGTTTGATATCTGAGGATCTCAGGTAAAAGCCAGCCAGGAAGCAAAATATTTGAGAGTATTATCTCCAAGAGACTCCCCACAAAATTTCTAGGATTCCTAGAATCCTAGGCACTCAAGAAGTGTGATCTGAAGGTCACAGTTCAAACCCAGGTGGGCTCTAAATTGGTGAGGGTTTTTAGATTCAATAATTAGTGTTGTGGCTTAAGTGGTAGAGCACTGGCCTTGACATAAAACAGTTCAGGTACAGCCAAAGGCCCTGAGTTCACATGGCAGATTAGCACAAAATAAAAAAAGAAAGGAAGAAAAAAATGAATGGGAAGAATGCAGCTGGGGAGGAGAGAGAAAGGAAGAAAGGAAGAGGGGAAGGAGGAAAAGAGGGAATGAGGGTAAGGGAGGGAAGGAGAGAGAGAAGGAAAGAACAGTAAAAATAGATTTCCAGGTATCTAAGTTGGACTGGCTGCTATTGTTGGGTCCTTTGTAGGCTCAGGGCATTGGGTCATCCTTGGAAATGACTTGAGGATTTAGGGTACATGGGTGGGAGAACTTTTGTATTCAGTTTGTCATACATTTTAAAGAGAAGTCAGGCAGTGTCGGTTTTGCGGGGTACATGTGTCCTGTGCATACACCAAAGTAATCTAGTGTGAGTTCAGCCTGGAAAGAACTGGAACAGGATCTTGTTTTTCTAAACCCCAAAATTCCAGGGCAGTCCCTGACTGTCAACAATTTACTGTAGAAATGAGCCAGTCATATTTATTTTAAAATGAAAGAGAGGAAAAGAGAAAGTGCAAAGACATCATTTCTCAGCACCATAGAATGAGAGTATTATTCTTTTCTCCAATCTTAGCTACTCAGCAAGTCTCAGATCTGAGGATAACAGTTCAGTGCTAGTTTGGGCAGGAAAGTCCTTAAGTCTCTCATCTCTGATGAACCTCCAGAAAAGCCAGAAGTGGAGCTGTGGCTCAAGAAGTGGAGTCCTGGCTTGGAGCAGGAAAGCTCATGGACAGCTCCCAGGCCACAAGTTCAAGCACCACAGCTAGAACAATATAACACAATAAAACAAACAATAGAAACTACATGATCTACATCAAACATACATAGATCAAGTTTGGGAGAAAAGTTTGGAAAAAATTCAAAACTTAATGCCAAATACATCCCATGAAAGCAAGAGAACTCTTTCTGCTTCAACAGTATATTTGGAATGACAAATCTCAGTACTAAAGCCAGTTCAGATTTGATCAAAGACACCCTTAGAATACAAGCCATACTTCATTTGCTCATCAACTTCACAATAAAATTTCAAAAATTTACAGAAAAGAGACTCATAGAATTTTCTGGCTTCCTGCTGTGAACTGCCATCCTCTGATCTCAGCCTGTTAACTAGTAGAGTTAAAAGCAGGAGTCACAGAATCCCAGTGTGAACCTTTCAGTGAGTATGTGTGTGTCCCTGGGTGAGCAGGAGGTCAATATTTCTTTGAGTCTCTTTCTGGTAAATTTTTGAAATTTTATGGTGGAGTTGATGAATGGAGGGATTATAGTTGCATGATTAAGACAGAGAAGTCTGTGAGACTTTATCTCCATTAAACCACCAAAACCTTGACACTAGAGTTGTTGCTCATGTGTTTAATCACTAGCTTTGGGGGAAAAAAGCTAAAGGACAATACCCAGGCCCCACACATACAAACATATGGCACACACACACACACACACACACACACACACACACACACACACACACACACACACACACACACACACACACAATCTAAATACCTAAAGATCATCAGGGAAATGGGGCTCAGAGAACTTGCTTACTGAGTTCAAATCCCAGTACTGGCACAAATCAAAAACCAAAATAAACTCTAAAAGAAGTTACATAATGACCAGCACAATTTATTCTGTCAATCAATCCATAAACTTACTTTCAAAAGAAAGAAAAGAATAGGTAGAAGGATAGTATTTCTCCGCACCAAAGTGTAAAGGTTTCTGAAGAATAGGTAGAAGGATATTATTTCTCCGCACCAAAGTGTAAAGGTTTCTGAGGCTAGATAGCCACATGGTTCAGGCAGAAGGGAGTTCACTTGGGAGAGGCCATCTTCTGGCCTGCAGGATATATTGGTGTGTAGAGAGCCAACATATTCTGGGGAGATTAATTATATATGAGAGAGTGGGAGGAGTGTTGCTGCAACCAATGTGGAAGTGACCTCAGAGCCTGGGGCTAATGTTTGGCAACTTGTAGCGAGAGCATGATGTACTAGTTAAGAATAACCACTCAGAAACTAGGGCTAGACTGGAGCAGGCAAAGATCCGGTGGGAGGCCTTGATCATTCCTGTAACTGGTCTAGCTAGAAGCTTGGATTACAGATGTCAGGACTATAGTGTACAGACAGGAGACCCACTGTAAATACAAATAGCAGGTAACAAGGTCAAGAATAACTCCCTGAGCCACACGGCGAGGCTGGGCCATTTGAGATGAGGGCTCTATTCTGCCCCTCTGAAGAGCTACCTTTGAGGGGCTTGGTGGCTAGGGAACATCAACCCTGAGAGATTTGCCCAGGTTTGGGCTGGTTTAGTCCAGGCATTGAGTGGCATGGAGATATCCCAGAAGGTCCAGATCTGTATCAATTTCTGTTATTAACAAAACAAATGCCACTTCTACAGCTTGGGCCCAGATGTTTCCTGTGTGGTCACAGAGGAGGTCTTGCTGGCCTTTCTACTCTGCCAGTGTAGTAGGGTGCTTCTCTCCTGGAATCTCTTCTTGTCATCAGAAATGAAAGCCTGGACAGAAGTGCATTCTCTAGGGGGCACAAACTCCATAGATCAGCACAGGTGGAAAAAACAGGGGGTCTTGTTCTTAGCTTATCAGTTCAATTGTAGCTCTGGAACTCCAGGAGTTTCTGAGTGCCCAGGGGGTACATATGTTCTCTGCACCCAGCATCAGGAATCTGCAGTGAATGCATCCTGGAAACAACTAGAACACAATCTTGTTTTTCTTTTTTGTTTTTTTCTTTTTTGGTCAGTCGTGGGGCCTGAACTCTGGGCTTGAGTGCTATCCCTCAGCTCTTCAGCTCAAGGCGAGTGCTCTACTGCTTGAGCCACAGTGCCACTTCTGGTTTTCTAGTAGTTTATTGGAGATAAGAGTCTCGGACTTTTCTTGCCCGGGCTGGTTTGACCCATGATCCTTAGATCTCAGCCTCCTGAGTAGCGAGGATTACAGGCATGAGCCACCGGCGCCCAGATGATTTTGTTTTTTTAATGGTTTTAAGTAAGCAAAGCTCTCCATTGTGGGACAATGTGTATAATTAATATGTATAGTTTACTGTATCAGACAATGAAAAATAAAAAGAATGGAAAACCATGAGTAGAAAGATGTTATTTCTTGTCACCAAAGAGAGTATTGCTTGTGGCTAGAATCTTTGCTACTCAGCAATTCTGAGAACTGAGGATCACATTGAAAAATCAGGCTGGGGAGGAGAGTTCTTGAGACTATCATCTGTGGTAAACCTCCAAATAACCTGGAAGTTGAGCTGTGGCTCTAGTAGTGTACTGCTGACATGGAGCACAAAAGTTCAGGGACAGCCCTGGTGACAAAGCTGGCACAAACAAACAAGCCTATGAACAAGGACAAACAGATATAGATCATGTTCTGTGGGAAAGTTACAGGGTAAATTTCAACATCAAATACCATATGGCCTCCATTGAGGGCAAGATAACCCTTTCCACATCTCACACCTTTTGGAGTAAGTATTCTTAGTAGTTTACACCATAGTGATTGAGATATGATCAAATTTGCCTCGAGAATGCAGGCCACACTTCATTTGCTCTTCTACTGGAAATATTCAATTCCTGTCCACCCAGAAACACCAAAAATTTAAAAAAAAATGAAAGAAAGATTCACACTGGCATCTGGTAGATGCTACCTGTAATTCTACTAGCCAAAGGCTAAGATCAGAGGATGGCAGTTAGAAGCTAGTCTAGCAGGAAAATCAGAGACTCTTTCTTTAAAATTATTAAATTATTTTCTTAAGTTGAGGTACAGGACTACAGTTTCATGATTCAAGTAATGACTACGTTTCTTCTTGTACAGTGTCACCCCATCCTGCATTCCTTTCCAAATGACATCCCACTAAAGCCAAGAGAATTCTTTCTCTTTCTCCAATATTTGGGGATGAGAATTTTCCGTACTTAAAGCTGTGCTGGTTGAGATTTGGTCACATGTGTCTGAAGCATGCAGATGACAGTTCCTTCGCACTTCTATATGAAGAATTCACTTTGTGCTCACCTAGACACATGTCTCTTGCTTTTAATTTGATTCCGGAGACTGAGATCTGAGGATGTCAGTTAGAAACCAGCCAGGCAGGAATGCATGTGAGAATATTATCACCAAGAAACTTCTCACAAAAATTCTAGGATTCCTAGAATCCTGACTACTCAAGAAGTCTGAGATCTGAGGGTCACAGTTCACACACACACTGGGCCAGTAACAGGTGAGACATTTTTGGTTGTTTTTTTGGGGGGTCCGGTTGTGGGGCCTGAACTCTGGGCCTGGGCGCTGTACTAAGCTCTTCAGCTCAAGGCTAGCGCTCTACCGCTTGAGCCACAGCACCACTTCTGGCTTTTTTCTTTTTGCTTATGTGGTGCTGAGGAATCCAACCCAGGGCCTCATGCACACAAGGCAAATGTTCTACCAATAAGCCACCTTCCCAGCCCAGTGAGACGTTTTTGGATTCAGGATTTCTGTTATGGCTCAAGTGGTAGAGCACTGTCCTTGACTTAAAGTAACACATAAGCAGCCCCTAGGTCCTGGCTTTAAGTCCCAGTCCAGCACAAGATTTAAAAAAGGAAAAGGCAGCCAGGAAAGAAAGAAGGGAGGGAGGGAGAAAGGAAGGAAGGAAAGTAGAAAGGAAAGCAGGGAGGGAGGGGGGAAGGGAAGAAGGAAGGAAAGGAAAAGAAAATTTCTTAGAGATATGTTGGTGGATGCTATAACATTGGGCTGGCTAATATTCTTGGAATCATTACAGCCTCAGGATAGTGAAATATCTGTGAATGTTTTTCAACGGATTAACATGTAAGTGTGGGAAATGCTTGTTTGACTGTGTTATAAATTTTAAATGGAAGCCTCACCAACCCGGTCACACCTATAATCCTATCAGTCTGCTTAGAACCAATGCTTCAATTAATCCAGCAGACTGGGTGCGAAGGGCCTGTCTCAGAAATCCCATCAGAGGCTGCTCTCTGATTGGTAGATATGTAAGGGCGAGTGTGGCTTTTAGTTATAAAGATGCCCAGAGACGAGAGGAGAGCAACAGAATCCTGGGGCCTGCAATCAGTGTCCAGCAGAGAGCCTGCACTGCTGGCTCAAATCTGGTGCACATCCCATCCATGAAGATGAGCCGCAGGACCCCAGCCTCGCTCCAGCATCTGGCCATGCAGAGTCTGCTGAGCAACCAGGCTCTGGCCATCGCTGCCCTGGAGGATCTACCGGTGTTGCTGTTCCCTTCGCTGTTCGAGGAGGTCTATGCCAGGGCCCAAACAGAGATGCTGAAGGCCCTGGTGCAGGCCTGGCCCTTCTTCTGCCTCCCCCTGGGGGACCTGGCAGAGTCTCCAGACCTGGAAACCTTCAACACTGTCCTGGATGGGCTTGATCTGCTACTTGCCAAGAAGGAGCACCCCAGTCGGTGGAAACTGCAAGTCCTCGACCTGCGGAATGAGCACCCCAACATCTGGATACAGGGCTACCCTTCAATGGCCCGAATCTCTTATCCAGATGTCCTGACTAACAGGCCAACAGAGAGCAGTAGTTTGTTGATAACTGAAGAGCAGCCCTTGATTATACACAAGAACCTGACCATCAAAGATGGCTCCCAGAATGCTCTCCAAGCCTACCTGCTCCAGTGGGCCAGGGAGAAGCAAGAAAGAGTCCAACTGTGCTCGAGGAAGCTGCAGATTGATTCCAATTCCATCTACATAATCCAGAAGGCTCTCCTTGCAGTGCAGCTGGACTCCATCCAGGAGCTAAAGGTAAATAAATTCTGGCATCGAGAAACCATGAAAAAATTTGCTCCTTACCTGAGCCAGATGAAGAACCTTCGCATCCTCAAATTCTCCAGGATGAGTGCCAACTTCAACACTTCCAGACACAAGAATTTCTCATATTCCTGCAAATACGCTGTACATCTGGGACAGCTGCAGCATCTGCAGGAGCTGTATGTGCACAAAGTCTTCTTCCTTTATGGACAGCTGCCCACCATCCTCAGGAACTTCACCCTTTTGAAGACCTTGTCTCTGAGTTCGTGTCCACTGAAGGAGGCTGACTTGTGGTTCCTGTCCCAGTGTCCCTGCTCCAGGCAGCTCAAGCACCTGCGTCTGAGGAGTTTGCCCCTGGACAACTTCAGTCCTGAGCCCCTGAGAGCCCTACTGGAGCAGGCGGCCGGCACCCTGGAGACCCTGGCCCTGGAGGACTGTGCCATCACGGATCCCCAGCTCTTGGGCATGCTGCCTGCCCTGATCCAGTGCTCCCAGCTCCGAGTCTTCAGTTTCTATGGAAACCACATCTCCATGTCTGCTGTGCAGAGCCTTCTGAGCCACACGGCCAGGCTGCCTCATTTGAGATGAGGGCTCTACCCTGCCACTCTGGAGAGCTACCCCCCTCAAGGCTGTAGGGTTGGGAACTTTGACTCTCAGAGATTTGCCCAGGTTCAGGCTAAGTTGGCACAGGCATTGAGAGACATGGGGACTACTCAGAAGGTCCAGATCTGTACCAATTTCTCTCATCGTCACAAAACATGCCAATTCTATACCCTGGGGCCTGAAGGCAACTGGGTGGTCACCATGGAGCGTCTTCCTGGCCTTTCTGCTCTGCCTCTGTAGTCAGGTGCGTCCCTCCTGGGCTCTCTTCTGAGCACTCAGAAATGAAAGTTGGAGTCTGGAATTGGGTCTCAGTGGTAGAGTGCTTGCCTAGTATGCATGAAGCCTTGAGTTCATTTCCTCAGTCCCACTCAGAAAAAGCAAGAAGTGATGCTGTTTTTCAAGTTGCAGAGTACTAGCCTTGAGCAAAAGGAGCTCATGGATAGTGCCCTTGTCCTCAGACCAACTCCCAAGACTGGCAAAATAAAAATAAAAAAGAAATGAAGGCTTTGGTGTAAAAGCACTCTCCAGGGGGGCATAGACCCCAATAAGTCAGTGTGGGTGGAAGAGAGAGACCTGTTTCTGAGCTTTTCTTTTCAATCGTAGCTATGTTACTCCCGGAGATGCTGAGCACTTTTGGTCTACATGGGTACACATCCTCAGGAATCTGGAGTGAATTCAGCCTGGAAGGAACTTGACCATGATCTTGTTTGGCTAAATGATTGTGAGGAAATCCCCCCCAGGCCTGGGGCAGTCCCTGACTGTCCACAATTTACTGTATCAATGAATCAATAAAGTCATTTCCAAAAGAATAAAGAATAAGAAGGTTATCATTTCTCAGCACCAAAGTGTACAGGTTTCTGAGAGGAGACTGCCTCGTGGTTCAGGTAGAAAGAGTTCATTTGGGAGAGCCCCTCTGGCAGCTTGCAAGATATGTGGTTGTGCAGGAAGCCAACTTAGGGAGGGAAGGAGGGTTTGCTGCAAGTGACCTAGTGACATGGGGGGCCTCCCTATGTTCCCATTTACGTGGGTTTAAGGTGTTGGGCCAGGGGCTTCTCAGCAGATCCATGTGCTGTTCTTCGGGGAGAACAAACATTTGGGCATCTTCTTATGGTATCCCCTGGAGAAGAGAAAAGAGAAGGGTCCATTCTCCCTGAGCAGACTTAACATTCCAACATTTTGATAGTTACAAAGGGGTGTTGACTATCTATAGCTACTTCCTTTTGTCAAGCAGAGTGGACGTTAGGGGTAGAAGGCAGGATTTCATCTGGTCCAGGAGAAAGTAACAGTAACCATTCCGAGGTGGTGAATGCATGTATATATCCTTGGCTGAAATCTGAAAGACATCTTATAAGGTAGCAACTGAACAATAAGACAAAACATTATCAGAAGGCACACAAAGACAGATAAAAGGGCAGCCATTAATTCACAGTGGAAAGGAAAGATGTTGGATGTCATGGGTACTTGTCTCTCTTGTAAGCCAGATGATCCTGGAGCTGGTGGATCATGTCCCTGAATACATCTGACTGATTAAGGTCTGGCAACCGCACATAGGACAGCACAATAGACTAGTTAAGAATAAAAATTTAGAAGCTAGGGGGATTGGAGTGGTTAAGGGCCTGGTGGGAGTCCTGCATCATTCCTGTAAATGGGCAAAAATGCCTGGATTACAGACATTTGAACTACAGAGTATGGATGGAAAAACACCGTAAATAGAAATAGCAGGTATCATGATCAAGAATGTAAGTTCCTGTCCACTTACAAGATAGGGATGAGTATTAAATAGGCATACTTATGATCTATTTTCTTTTAACCTCCTGACTCGTGAATTTTGAAAGGGCAAGCACAGAGTGACTCTATTTAGGATGTTTTTGCCAAGGGCCTCTGGTAGACCCTCGTCACCAGGACTAGCTCTGTCTTGGTGGGTCTAGGAGGTCTCTTCTCCTCATTGCTAGGATGGCATATCTTCATTGACTGATGGCATGTCTCATGTTGGATGAGGGGTGATTGACAGATCAAATGAGAATCAATGCCAAGAGTCCAAGAGTGGTCATTGTCTAAAAAAGAAATGTTCTCATGAGCTGATTTATTTCATTGTCAAATCTCTGTCCATCAACTTTATAATAATGATTGCAAAAAAATATGATGACTCAGATTCTAGCTATTCTTGAGGCTGAGATCTGAGGATCAGAGGTAGAAGCCACCTTGGGCTTTAAATCCTGAGATTTTTATCTCCAATGTACCAACATAATTCCAGAAGTGGAGCTGTGGCTAAACTAGAAGAATTAAGCTTGAGCAACAAAGCTCAGGTCCAGTGACTAGGCCCTGAGTTCAGCCCCAATACAAGCACACCCAGACACCCAGACAGACAGACAGACAGACAGACAGACAGACACACACACACACACACAAACACACACACACACACACACACCATACTACACACACAATCTGCCTAGGAAAACAGATGTACAAGTGATTGCTGTGTGGGCAAATCATTTCTCCATAACAGCTGTTTCTGTAGGAAGCATAGAGAGCAACCCAGGGCCAGTCCTCTTCCCTGAGTACAGCAGGAGGCTGGAGCTGCCAGCAAACCTGGGGTGCACATTGGAGGAGAGCCTGTGGCAGCTCAAGTTGAAACATTTCCTTGACCAGCTTCCTATTCTAGAAGCCTTTTCTCTCATACCAGGGGAAAGAGAAGCAGTGCATACCTCTGCTGTACCCCTAAATACTTGGACCTCATTTCTGCAGCCCACCCCACTGATCCTACCTCATGCTTCAGCAACATTCTCTCTCCTAGATCTTTCATCAAGGACCTGAGAGACCCACAGCACATTTGTGTGAACATTTGAAATCTTTCCCCAACTTCTGGGGACCAGTGTCAAAACCCCATTTGATTCCCTTGGCCCTGCTCTGCCCCTCCTCTGGACAGAGGCTGCCTTAGTGTGTGGCTTAGATGTTGTAATATTAGCACACAAGGCTCATGCCTATAGTCCTGGCTACTTGGGTGGCTGGGAGCTTAGGATCCCATACACTTTTAACTCCAGTGAACCAGCAAAATTTGGAATTGAATGTGTAGATCAAGTGGTAGAGCACCTATGTGAGCAAAAAAAATGAGCATGAGTGTGAGACTGAGTTCAAACTCCTCTACTTGCATGATCAATAGGTCTATAGATAGGTAATAGATAGATAGATAGATAGATTGATAGATAGATAGATAGATAGACAGACAGACAGACAGACAGACAGACAGACAGACAGACAGACAGACAGACAGACAGACAGACAGATAGATAGATAGATAGATAGATAGATAGATAGATAGATAGATAGATAGATAGATAGATAGATAGATAGATAGATGCAATAATGCATTGTGTAATTTCAGGATTATTCATTGTAGGTCTCCGTTTTTATCCCTGAGTTTCTGTAAGCAGGTTTCTAGACCCCAGGCCCAGTCCTGGAGAGTCTTACATTATTTCTGGCCATTCATCCCCATATGCCAAATAAAGAGAGGTGGTGAAGGGCAGAGAAAGGAGCTGGATTCCAGGGCAGCCAGGGACAGACAGTGCCTGAAGACGTCTTCAGCATCCTCAGGGGTGCAGACATGGGCTTCATGTTCAATAGGGAGACTTTGGGTTCAGAGGTGATAAAGGTCTGAAGAATGAATAGGAGCGAGGTGAGCTCCCGAGTTTGGGCTGTTTTGAGATGTGCAGAAGAAGGCATTGCACAAGTGAGGGGCTGTTTGTGTTCCATAAGATGCTTCTCTGACGGGGGAGGGGGGAGGCTGGGAAGGGATGTGAAGGGTAAACAAAGGAGGAGGCTGCAATGCTTGGTAAGAAATGTACGCATTATCCTGCCCATGTAATTGTAACTCCTCTGTACAGTATGTTCACAAATAAAATTAAATTAAATTAAAAAAAAAAGATGCTTCTCTGAGAATCTTCTCGGGCCTTCTGGAAATATGTGATGGCAAAGTGGATGCACCAGAGAAAAATCTCAGATCGCAGAGCACAGACACAAAGTCAGGGGGCATTGAGTTAATCCCTGGGCTCCAGCAGCAACATCTCTTCACTTTGCCTCTGACATTTCTGCACGTTTTTTGCTGTTAGGAAAAAAGTTTACACAGGTTTCCTTAGATATGAGGCATGATCCTTGACAGCAATGAAGGTAACAGTGAGCAAAATGAGATTCAGAACCTTCAGGAGAAGCTGGAGGCCACCAGGAACCTGGTGATGCAGCTGTCAGGCCATTGGCCCAGCTTCAGGGATAGGTGAGGGTTGGGGCAGGGGCTTGAGCAGAGGGGGAGTTTCTTCAGGTGGAGCGCACTGGGGAAGAGCCTGTGATTCAGGGACAGGGCCAAAGGTGAGGAGTGTGGGGGAGGAGCTTTGCCAAGGAGGTGGGGTCACCTCCACCTTGCCTTATGGTCTCTGGAGATTCAGGGGATATTGATGGAGTCAATGATGTTTCTAAATTTCAGTAAAGAAACTACTGGATACCCATGCTCTGAAGAATCAGTGAACCTGAGGATCACAATTCAAAGCCAGCCTGGGAAGGAAAGTGTGTGAGACATTTATCTTCAATTAATCAAAAAAAAAACCACAAGTGGAGCATTGGCTCAGGTGGTAGAGCACTAGTCCACAGCACAAAAGCTCAGTCACAGCACCCAGGCCCTGAGGCTCCTGTGGCTTTTCCTCCCCAGATGACAGAACAAAACAAGAACAGAGGCTGGACTTACTGGATTCCAAAAACCCGCCCCCACACGTGAACCATCACCTGCCCCATGCTGAATGCAGGGGGGCATTAGGGCTGGCTTCTCTCATGGGGTCTTTCCTCCTCTCTGAAAAGAAGACTTGAGATGAGGAAATGATCGGTGCCTATTGTTTAAACAGTGGCTGAGCTTCAGGAACAATTGGTAGCTGGTTCTCAATGGTGGAGAAGCAGCAGCTAAAAAGACAAGCAACTTGAACACAGCTCCTGCGCTCAGTGCAAGTGGGGGCAATCTGCTCACAGGGATGTGGCGGGTGGAGGAGCCAAACCGCCAGAGGCTCAGGGATGGCAGAAACACTTTCTGCTAATCCATGGGACTGTGACATCTTGTCTTATAGACAAATGGCACTATATGGCTAGAATTACTTTTTCATCAGAGTCGAGGGGAAGAAATTTGGTGGCCACGTTTTGCTAAGGCAAATCACTGGAGACTCGCAGAGAAAGCGTTCAGCTAGCCAGGTGCTGTTGGCTCACTCAGGTAAGCTCAGCTACTCAGGAGCCCGACATGTGAGGATGAGATTCAAAGCCAACTGGGGCACACAAATCCATTCGGCTATTAACTCCAACTAGCCAGCACACAGAGGGAAGCAGAGCTGTGGCTCAAGTGGTAGAGAACCAGCCTTACTGAGAAATGTAAATAAGGGACAGCAATCAGACCTGGAATTCAAGCCCCAGTACTGGCATACACACACACTCTCTCTCTCTCTCTCTCTCTCTCTCTCTCTCACACACACACACACAGAGACAGAGACAGAAAGAGAGTGTGTGTAATTGCTTCCAATTTAGCATTTGGTGCATAGCTCCTTAAGCTGACAACAGAACTGGAATGAGATGGCTTTAGCCAGAAAGCAAATGAATTCTGTGAGTGCTCAGCCAAAAGTTTATCTCTGCGTAAGTTGTGAAGAATGGGTTTTAAGACAGGTACAGGTGAAGATTGTAAAAGACTTGTAGGAAATAGGCTGCTAAAATAATCCCAGGCAAGAATTCTTTGAGAGGGTGTGTATCTATTAATATATGCTGATGCTTGTCCAGGTGGCTGACTGATGTAATCCGAGATTCTCAGGGGACTGAGATCTAAAGATCACAGTTCAAAGCCAGCAGGAACAAGAAAGCCCATGAGAGTCTTATCCTCAGTGAATCATCAAAATGTTAGAAGTGGAGCTGTGGCTAATGCAGTAGAGGACCAATCTTGAGTGAAAAACCTGAGTCATCTCCAAGGTCCTGAGATCCAGCCCCAATACTGCCACAAAAAAAAATGTCTAGTACAATACTGAGATTAATTATTGGGAGTCCTTCAAGGTGAACTGAAACATAACTGAAAGTTACGAAGGCAAACTTCCTTTTCCGTTATAAATGCAGAATAAACACATTTGACTAATGCTTAAGTAATTTTTTTTCATCTTCCTGTAATTCCAGGAGGTAGGGTGGGGTGGGGGGAGGGACCAAAAAATTCATTAAATTCACAAGAAATGTTATGCCAAAGTCTCAGGACCCCACCACAAGAAGACCACCGAGAGTCAGACTCTACAGCTGTTTTATTTAAATGGGCTGCAGCTCAGGCCTCTTCCTACATTCCGACACAGCAGAGCCCAGGAGGAGAGCCCCGAGCTAAGGATTTGCAGGTCTTATAAAGGCACACAATCAACCAGGTGTTTTGATTACCACCACATATTGCTTTGCTAGACAGAAACAAGTAACAAGTGGTCACTGCCTCAAACTTTAACCTTTCATTCCCCCCCTTGACTTATGGTCCTGAGCCACAATCTTGTGGCTCCAGCCCAAAACTAAACTCCAACAGCTCTTGATCTTGAACAAGTATACCAATAACAATCAGTCCATTTTTCTTTTCTTGAGGCGTATGCGGAGTGGTTGGGTAGGATGCTTGGAGACTTCCCATGTTTCCCCATGGTCATCCAGGGCAAAGGGGTCAGCCGGTCTAGCATGGGAGCAGTGGATCCAAGCAGCAATGCCATCCACCTTAAGGTCAGTAGGTGAGCCAGTAGCACCATGTAAGGTCCTTTCCACCGTGGTTCCAGAGATTTCAAGTTGTGCCTTCGAACAAACACCCAGTCCCCTGGTTTAAACAAATGGGGGTAGGAATAGAAGCAGAATCTTATAATGCTCTAAGCTGGGACTACATACTCTTATGCCCCAGCTGTAAATAGTCAAGCTTACACAGAAATTCAGTATCATCCAAATCAGCAAGCAATTCAGTCTGAAGGCTAGGGATAATGGGTGGAGGCTGTCCATACATTATTTCAAAAGGAGTAAAGCCAAGCTGATAAGGTGAATTGCTTATTCTAAACAATGCAAAAGGAAGGAGCGATACCCAGTCTGCACCAGTCTCCAAGGCCAATTTAGGTAAGGTCTCCTTTAGAGTCCAATTCATTCTTTCTACCTGCCCTGAACTCTGGGGGTCTATAAGCACAGTGCAATTTCCAATCTATCCCTAGTGCATTGGCTATTCCCTGATTTACTTTTGAGACAAAGGCCGGTCCATTGTCCAACCCATTGGTGGATGGGAAGCCATACCTGGGTAAGATTTCTTCCAGGATCTTCTTAGACACTACCTTTGTGGTCTCGTGCTTTGTTGGGTAGGCTTCAGCCCATCCTGGAAAAGTGTCTACAAAAACTAGCAAATATTTATATCCAAATTTTCCAGTTTTAATTTCTGTGAAGTCTACTTCCCATTACACACCTGGCGTATCTCCACGGAGGCGAGCTCCTTTTGTAACCGGTTGATTGGGGGCATTGGTGAGCTGACAGGCTTTACAGTTTTTAACAATGTCCTCAATGAGTTGATTTCCTTGCCTAATTTTTACTTCTGAGTGTTGGAGCAAGTCCTGCATTCTTCGGGTTCCCATGTGAGAGACCCGATGGATTCTCTTAAGAATCCGCTTGCCCAATCTTTGTGGCAAGATAAGTTTCCCCTCACCAGTTTTCCACCAGTCTTGAAACTGAGGCTCAGGAGGCAAAGCTTGTGGCCCTGGGTCTACTAGAGTCAGTACTTCCACTCTGGGTTGGAGAGCTGCCTCCTAAGCTGCCTGATCGGCCAGGTTATTTCCTTTGGTTATAGAATCAGTTCCCTTTTGATGGCCAGGGCAGTGCATAATGGCAATATTTCCTGGTTCCCATATGGCCCAGATGAGGCTTAAAATTTCTTGTTTGTTTTTAATAGTCTTTCCCTCAGCTGTCAGCAGCCCTCTCTCTTGGTAAATGGCTCCATGGACATGCACAGTGACAAAAGCATACCGACTGTCTGTGTAAATGTTTAGTCTCTTCCCTTTTCCCATCTGTAGGGCTTTTGTTAGTGCCACTAGTTCTGCACTTTGTGCTGACATTCCCTAGGGGAGTGCCCACACTATCTCAGTGTCCGTGGTGACTGCTGTGCCCGCGTACCTTTTTCCATCTCGAATGAAACTGCTGCTGTCTGTGAACCAGGTATGCTCAGCATGAGATAGTGGATAGTCCAACAAGTCTGGCCTCTTTTCCTTGGCCCGGTCTCTCTTTTCAAGCTCAATTTCATGTTCTTGGTCCTTCCTTTCCTGTCTTTGCTCCTCTGTCTCTCTCTTATTGTAAACCTTTTCCGCCGAGGCTACTAGATCCCTAATAGAGTTTTCACCAAGTTTGTTTACAGCCTGCAACTTTCTCTTTATGTCTGGTGCAGCTTGATTTATATAGGCAAACAATCATCTGAGCCGACTCCTGGGTCTCAAGGTCATACGGGGTATATTAACTAAAAGCTTCCATGAGCTGCTCAAGATATGCTGCCGGACTTTCACTTCCTCCCTGTCTAAAATCATAAACTTTGTCCTTATTAGTAGGTTGGCGAGTCGCCACCTTGAGACCTGTCAACAGAGCCTGGCAGTAGATGAGGAGTCGCTCCCTACCTTCAACTGTATTGTAGTCCCATGTTGGTCGGATCTCAGGAAAATAGGCAGCAATCAGGGCAGGATCCGTGATGGGCACGCCTGTGGGGCCAGGGATATGTTTCCGGGCCACCTCTTGGATACAGTCTCTCTCTTGGCTGGTAAAAAGAACCTGTAAAAGCTGACTGCAATCATCCCAAGTGGGCTGATGAGTAAAGAGAATAGTTTCAAGCAAACAAATTAAATCCTGGGGTTTCTCAGAAAAGGGGGCATTTTGGGTGCGCCCATTGTATAGATCACTGGTAGAAAATGGCCAATATTGGAGCTGCTGTTGACCATCCCCATCCACAGGACCTGCAGTGTGTAATGGAAAAACAGCTGTACTAGAAGTGGTGCTGATCCCACGGCGTCGTCGAGTGACTGGCCCCTCAGAAACTTTAAAGGCAGGTGCCGAGGGTTCTATAGCTCCCTCCTCCTCTTGATCATTCTCAGGTTCTGCAAAAGGAACCTGGGAAGGGGAATATGGGGGAGGAAACATTTCTTCTTCCAGGTTATCTCCCTGAAAAACCGGGGGGTACAATTTCTTTTCCTCTTTCTTAGTTTCTTTTTGGAAGTCCAGGGGACTAGATGGAGTGGTGCCGATGGTTTCCAGTCCCATCAGTCGTACAGTCCAAAAAACAATAAACAGTACAAACAAGACACACGCAGGCCTGACAGTTACAAAAAAAAAAAAAGCTTATGAAGTGGAGATCTTCTGAATTGGTCCGCTGACTCCTGTAATGGGACATCCACGCCCCACAGCAGAAGGAGCAGACCCACAGTGGAGTTGGGCCTCGGGTAGGAGGCCCTCTTGGTCAGTTCCGGCCCAACATCAAACCGACCCCCGCCCCACAATTCACACGGGCGCGGTTCCAAGGACCCCCCCGCCGACCACAGGGCGGGGTTCCAAGGACCCCACCCCACTCCACACGGTGGGGTTCCAAGGACCCCCGCCCCACACGAGGATCTGGGATGTCTCCCAGTTCCTCCAGGGTTGTCGTGCAAGCATGTCTGCTTCGATAACCCTTTATGAATCAGAGCAGCCATCCTCACAAGGGAAAACAAAAGTAAAACAGACAAATGACAGCACAAGACAAATTAACAAAGACAGCGCTGTTTTACCTTTGGAGTCTGAGGTCTTGGGGGTCTTTGAGGGGTATCCCGGATGAGCCCCCACTAATATGTTATGCCAAGGTCGCAGGAGCCCCCCCCCCGCAAGAAGACCACCGAGAGTCAGACTCTACAGCTGTTTTATTTAAATGGGCTGCAGCTCGGGCCTCGTCCTACACTCCGACACAGTGGAGCCTAGGAGGAGAGCCCTAGCTATGGATTTGCAGGTCTTATATAGGCACACAATCAACCAGGTGTTTTGATTACCACCATGTGTTGCTTTGGTAGACAGAAACAAGCAACAAGTGGTCACTGCCTCACACTTTAACCTTTCAGACAAAGCAGCAGTTCAATTTTATACCTAAAACGTTTCCAAATGGCCACCCATGGCTCACACTTGTAACCCCAGCTACTCTGGAGGCTGAGATCTGAGGTCTCTGCCAAGGATCCCTAGAGTTTCTCCTATTCCTTCATGTTTTCAGGGTATCTGCTTCGACTCTGAGGTCTTTGATCCATTTGGAGTTTATTCTGGTGTAGGGTGATATAGAAGGACCTAGCTTTAGTTCTCTACAGGCAATTAACCAATTTTGCCAGCACCATTTCCTGAAAAGGCTGTCTTTCTTCCAATCTATATTTTTAGCTTCCTTATAGAAGAATAGATGGCTATACGTCTGTAGGTTCATTTCTAGGTTCCATTCCATTGGTCCTGAGGTCTGTTCTTGTGCCAGTGCCAGTACTATGGCTTTATAATAGAGTTTGAAATTTGGTATTGAAATTCCTCCAGCACTGTTCTTTCTGCTAGGGCCAGTTTTTGCTATTCAGAGTCTTTTATTGTTCCATATGAATTTTTGGGTTGCTTCTTCTATTTCTTTGAAGAATGAGGTTGGAATATTGATAGGTATTGCTTTGACTTTGTATATAGTCTTTGGCAGTATTGCCATTTTCACGATCTTGATCCTCCCAATCCAGGAGGCTGGGAGGTTTTTCCACTTCCTTAGTTCTGTTTTGATTTCCTTTTTCAGGTTTTTAAAGTTTTCATCACAGAGGTCCTTCACTTCTTTAGTTAAATCCTAGGTATTTTAATTTGGGGGGGCTATTACAAAAGGAGTTGCTTTCCTGATTTCAGCCACACTCTTCTCATTGTTGGCATACAGAAAAGCCATTGATTTTTTAAATGTTTTTATTGTGAAAATACTGTACAGAGGTGTTACAGTTACATGAGTAAGGTAATGAGTACATTTCTTATCAAGCATTGTTGGCTCCTCCTTTGTGTTTTCCCTACCTCCCTTCCCTCCCACCTCCACAACTACCCCCCCCCCCCCCGCACCTAAATTGTAAAGTTCGTTGTCCAACAGTGTCTTGTACATTGATACAATGGGTCAACCTGTATCTCTATTTAAATATTTTGTTTGTTCCCTTCCTCTCCCCAAATTACACTGACATCAAATACAGTGAAAATGGGCTATACCGTGGGGGAGGAACATACAAAGCAATAAAAAAAAATCACATGATACCTTATAAATACATTAGAAACAATAGAAAGAAAAAAATCACTTGTTTCATTTTGCTTAACATCATCTTATCTGGTCATATGTACATAGCTTTTGACCTTTTCTGCTTGTCCCAGACATATACTACTTATTGCAAATAAGGGAAACCATGGGACCTATGTTTCTTTTGGCCTGGCTTACTTCACTTAATATAACCTTTTCTAAATCTTTCCATTCCCTAACAAATGGGCGATGTCATTCTTTCTGATGGAGGCATAGAATTCCATTGTACATATATACCACATTTTAAAAAATCCATTCATCTGGGCTGGGGAGGTGGCTTAGTGGTAGAGCGCTTGCCTTGCATGCCTGAGGCCCTGAGTTCGACTCCTCAGTACCACATAAGCCAAAAAGAAAAAAACCGGAAGTGGCACTGTGGCTCAAGTGGTAGAGCAATAGCCTTGAGCTGAAGGGCTGAAGGACAGTGCCCAGGCCCAGAGTTCAGGCCCCATGACCGGACCCCAAAAAAAATCCATTCATCTACTGAGGGGTATCTGTGTTGGTTCCATATCTTAGCTATGGTAAATAATGCTACAATAAACATAGTTGTGCTGGTAGCTTTAGTATGGTCTTGTTTGTGATCTTTTGGATAAATGCCCAAAAGTGGGATTGCTGGGTCATAGGGGAGCTCTATGTAGAGTCTTTTGAGGAACCTCCATACTGCTTTCCAAAGTGGTTGAACACGTTTACATTCCCACCAACAATGCAGTAGGGTTCCCTTCTGTCCACATCCCCTCCAGCATCTGTTGTTATTAGGGTTCTTGACTATAGCCATTCTAACTGGGGTGAGGTGGTATCTTAATGTTGTTTTGATTTGCATTTCTTTTATGGCTAGGGAGGTTGATCATTTATTCACATGTCTATTGGCCATTCTTATTTCCTCTTCAGAGAAGTTTCTCTGTAAGCTTTTAGCCCACTTATTTATTGGGCAGTTGTTTCTTTGAGGATTTGTTGTTGGGGGATTTAATTGAGTTCCAAGTATATTTTAGATCTGAGACCCTTTTCTGTTGTATGGCTAGAGAAAAACTTCTCCCAAACTGTGGGCTTTCTATCGATCTTGCTAGCTATGTCCTTTGCCATGCAGAAGCTCTGCAGCTTCATGCAATCCCATTTATCCAACCGTTCTTTCATTTGTTGTGTTTGTGGGTCTGTATTAAGAAAATTTTGGCCTGTGCCAAGGAGACCTAGGGTTTCTCCTATTCTGTCCTGTAATGTTTTCAGGGTGTCTGCTTTGACTCCAAGGTCTTTGATCCATTTGGAGTTGATTCTGGTGCAAGATTATATTTAAGTGGGGCTGGGAAGGTGGCTCAGTGGTAGAGCGCTTCCCTTGCATGCCTGAGGCCCTGGGTTCGATTCCTCAGCACCACATAAGCAAAAAAGAAAAAAGCCGGAATTGGCGCTGTGGCTCAAGTGGTAGAGTGCAAGCCTTGAGCTGAAGAGCTGAGGGACAGCACCCAGGCCAAGAGTTCAGGCCCCATGACCGGACCTCCACCCCCCCAAAAAAAGATTATATATAAGTAGCTAGCTTTAGTTTTTTTTTTTTTCCACAGGCAATTAACCAATTTTGCCAGCACCATTTTCTGAAGAAAGCCATTGGTTTTTGAGGGTTAATTTTATATCCTGCTATTTTTCCAAAGTTTCAAGTCAGCTTCAGTAATTTGGGAGTGTAGTTATGGGATTCTTTTTTTTTGGGGTGGTCTGGTTGTGGGGCCTGAACTCTGGGCCTGGGCACTGTCCCTCAGCTCTTCAGCTCAAGGCTAGCGCTCTGCCACTTGAGCCACAGCCCCACTTCCGGCTTTTTTCTTTTTGCTTATGTGGTGCTGAGGAATCGAACCCAGGGCCTCAGGCATGCAAGGCAAGTGCTCTACCACTGAGCCACCTTCCCAGCTCATGTTATGGGATTCTTTAAAGACAAGATCATGTCATTTGCAAAGAGGAAAGTTTTACTTCCTCTTTTCCTGTTTTAATCCCCTTTATGCATGCTGTCTTATTGCTGTAGCTAGGCATTCTAATACTAAACTGAAGAAAAGCGGAGAGAGTGGACATCTTTGTCTCATTCCTGAGTTTAGAGGAAATGGCTTTAGCTTTTCACCATTAAGTATAACGCTGTAGGTTTGTCATATACAGCTTTCGTTGTATTGAGGCATGTTCCATGGATTCGTTTTTCCAGAGCCTTCATCATAAAGGGGTGTTGGATCTTGTCAAATGCAGAAGCATCTATTGAGATAATCATGTGGTTCTTATCCTTGCTCTTGTTGGTGTGATTAATTGGCATATATTAAACAAACTTTGCATCCCTAAAATGAATCCTGTTTGATCGTGGTGTATGATTTTTTGATGAGTTGTTGAAGTCAAGTGACCGAAATTTTGTTGAGAAGTTTTGCATCGATGTTCTTCAAAGAAAAGACTCTATAGTGCTCTTTGATGAGTTCCTGCCTGGTTTGGGGATGAGGGTTACAATGGCTTCATAAAAAGAGTTTGGTAGTGAACTTTCACTTTCAATTTCATTGAAGAGTTGGAGGAGTATTGGTGTAAATTCTGCTTTGAAGGTCTTGCAGTTCATCTGTAAATCCATTCATCCTGGGCTTTTCTTGGGTGGGAGGTCTCTTATTGCTGTTTCTATTTTGATGTTTGATATGGGTCTGTTAAGTTGGTTTAACTCATCTTGGTTTAGTTTCAGCATGTAGATATTTGCTAGAAAATCATCCATTTCTTCCAGATTCTCAAACTTCTTAGCATAAAGATTTGAGAAGTATTCCCTTATAATGTTCTAGATCTTGGTTGCTTTTGTAGTGATGTTTCCATTCTCATCTCTGGGTTTGTTTATTTGGGTGTTCTCTCTCTCTCTCTCTCTCTCTCTCTCTCTCTCTCTCTCTCTCTCTCTCTCTAAGATTTGCTAAGGATCTGTCAATTTTGTTAATTTTTTCAAAGAACCAACTCTGTTTTATTCTTGCTATGTTTTGTTTGGATTCTAATTCATTTAATTCTGATTTAATTTTAATTATTTCTTTCTGTCTACCGGATTGGGGTTTATCTTGCTGCTCTTTTTCAAGGAGGTTCAGATATCTCATTAAATTGTTGGTTTCAGATCTCTCCAATTTGTTGATGTATGAACTCAGGGCTATAAACGTGCCTCTGAGTACTGCCTTTACTTTGTTCCAGAGGAGCTGGTGATTTATGTATTTCTTTTTGTTGAATATCATGAACATTTGAATTTCCTTTCTAATCTCTTCCATGACCCACTCCTGTCTTGTTCATTCTCCATGTGTTACAGGACTTTCTTTGATGGCTTTTGGTGTTTTATAATTTTATTCCCTTGTGGTCTAAGAGAATGCAGGGCATAACTTCAATGTTTCTGAATTTGGACAGATTTGCTTTGTGGCCTAGATTGTGGTCTATTTTGGAGAATGTTCCATGTGCTACTGAGAAGAAGATAATCTGATGCTGCTGGGTGAAATATTAGGTAAATATTTGTTAATTCTAGTTGATCTATGCAGATGTTTAGATCCAAGGTTTTTCTGTTGAGTTTTTGCTTGGTTGATCTATCCAGGGGGGATAGTGCTGTGTTTAGGTCCCCAACAATTAATGTCTTTGGATCTATGTGAGATTTGAAGGAAAGTAGTGTTTCTTGGATAAATTGGGGTGCTCTGTTGTTTGGTGAATATGTATTTAGAATTGTAAAATCCTCCTGAAGGGGAGATCCCTTAAATTGTATGTAGTGACCTTCTTTATCTGTTCTTGCTAATTTTAATTTGAAATCTATTTTATCTGATATTAGAATTGCAACTTTGCCTGTTTATGGGGGCCATTTCCTTGGAAGATTTTATCCCAGCCTTTTACTTTCAGGATATGTTTGTTTTTTGTGAGCAAGGTGAAGTCCATGAATATTGATAATTAGGAGTGAGAAGAATTTGGTAATTCCTGCCATGTTATCCACCTTCTTAGGGCCTGCGCCTTGTCATATCTCAAAACATGTATTTGGTTCCCTGGTAAACAGCCATTTCTATTCTAATATCAAGATCCTTATCTCCAATAAACCCCTCAGAAAAAGTCAGATACTGTTGTGGCTCTTTGGTAGAATATTATCACTGACATTATGAAGTTAAGGGACAGTGATCAGATTCATAGGTAACTTTCTAGGACCAGCACCAAAAAAGAAAGGAGGACGGAAGGAAGGGAGGGAGGGAGGGAGGCAGGAAGGAAGGAAGAAAGGAAGAGGAGAAAGGAAGGCAGGGGAGGAAGGAAGGAAGAAAGAAAGAAATGAAAGAAGGAAGGAAGAGAAAAAGTACAGAAACTAAATTTACTGAATTAGTTGTAGATGCTACAAAGTTGGGCTGTGTGCTCTGCTTGGACTCTTTGCAGTCTCAAGGCAGCAGAATGCCTGTGGGAATGTCTGGAAAGATGAAGGTACAAGGGTGGTGATTCTTTTTGCTCCAGTGTGTTTTATATTTCAAAGAGATCCTGGCCTGTGTGGGTCAGGACTTTAATCCTATCACTTTTTGGTTCACTGTTTGAAATAATTTCAAGGGCAACACCCAACCAAGGTGTACTGGGTGTGTCTCAGAAATCCCATCAGAAGCTGCCCTCTCATTGGTAGAAATGCAAAGGTGAGGGTGGGGTTGGGCTATAAAAATGCCCAGGGATCAAAGAACAAAAGCAGAATCCTGGAGTGCCTGGCCCTGCTGGGATTTTGAGAGCCTTTCATACCTGGTCCACATCTGATCCATCAAGATGAGCATGAGAACCCCACCCTCACTCCAACATCTGGCCATACAGAGTCTGCTGAGCAACCAGTCCCTGTCCATCTCTGCCTTGGAGGATCTGCCGGCGGTGCTGTTCCCTTTGCTCTTCATGGAGATCTATAAAGAGGGCTACACGGAGATGATGAAAGCCATGGTGCAGGCCTGGCCCTTGCCCTGCCTCCCCCTAGGGGACCTGGTAGAGTCACCAGATCTGGAAACCTTCAAGGCTGTCCTGGATGGAATTGATCTGCTACTTGCCAAGAGGGAGCGCCCCAATCGGTGGAAACTGCAAGTACTTGACCTGCGGAATGATCACCCAAACATCTGGATACAGGGTTACCATTCAATGGCCCAAATCTCTTATACAGATGTCCTGACTGACAGGCCAACAGAGAGCTGTGGTTCAATGATGACTGAAGAGCAGCCCTTGATGGTCATCAGGGATCTCACCATCAAAGATGGCACCCAGAATGCTCTCCAAGCCCACTTGCTCCAGTGGGCCAGGAAGACGAAAGAACGAGTCCAGCTGTGCTCAAGAAAGCTGCGAATTCTGTCTGGCTCCGTGTCTAAAATCCAGAAGGCTCTGGGTGTGGTGAGGCTGGACTCCATCCAAGAACTGGTGGTGAGTGAATTTTGGCTTCCAGGAACCTTGAGAATATTTACTCTTTACCTGGGCCATATGAAGAACCTTCTCATCCTCACGTGCTCCAGCATGTGGACTGACATCCCTCACTCCCACGAAAATTCCCAATATCCCTGGATAATCGGGGGGTATCTGGGGTGTCTAAAGCATCTCCAAGAGCTTCATGTGCACAACATTTTGTTTATTGCAACTATGCCCACCATCCTCAGGAGCCTGCCGCCTCTGAAGATGTTGTCTCTGAGCTCATGTGCACTGCCGGAAACCGACCTGAGGTTTTTGTCCCAGTATGCCTGCACCAGGCAGCTCAAGCACTTGCATTTGAGGACTTTGCCAATGAAACGTACTGAGCCCCTGAGAGCCTTCCTGGAGCATGTAGCCTGCACCCTGGAGACCCTGGCCTTGGAGGAGTGTTACATCACTGATGCCCAGCTCTCGGCCATCCTGCCCACCCTGAGCCAATGCTCCCAGCTCCGCTTCTTCAGTTTCTATGGAAACTGTATTTCCATGGCCACCCTACAGAACCTCCTGAGCCACATGGCCAGGCTGGGTCATTTGAGAAGGGGGTTCTATCCTGCCCCTCTAGAGTCCTACCACCCTGAAGATTGGTATCTAGAGAACTTCGACCCTGGGAGATTTGCTGAGGTTGGGGCTGCCGTGGTGCAGACATTGAGAGATGTGGGAACAAATCAGAAGGTCCAGATCTGTACCAGTTTCTGTCATCACCATAACACGTGCCAACTGTATAGTCTGACTCTTGATGGTACCTGGGTGGTCACAGAAGAGGACCTTACTGGCCTTTCTGCTCTGCCTGTGTAGTAAGGCGCCACTCTCTCCTACAAGCTTTTTCAACCTCAGAAATGAAAGCCGGGGCAGAAATGCATTCTACCACGGGGCACACTTTCCAAAGTTCTGTGTGGGTGGAAAAATCATAGCTCTGCAGTTCCAGGATTCTGAGTGTGTTCTGTGCACACACCATCAGGAATCTGAAGTCAATTCAGCCTAGAAAGAACTGGAATATACTCTTGTTTTTCTTAATGGTTGTAAGCAAACTTTTATCATGTGACAATCTCTTACTATCTATAATTTACTGTATCAATCAATCACAAATAAAAAGAATGGAAAAGCATGAGTAGAAAGAGATCTTTTTGTGGCACCATAGAATGAGAGTATTGTTTGTGGCTAGATTCCTAGTTACTCAGCAAGTCTGAGATCTGTGGATCACAGTTCAAATCTACCGTGGGCAGGAAAGTCCTTGAGACTCTCAACTCTAGCGAACCTTCAAATAACCCAGAAATGGAGCTCTGGCTTAAGTAGTAGAGTGCTGACATTGAGCACAAAAATTAGGGACAGCACCTACGTGCCAGAATTGGCACAAACAAACATACCCACCTATGACCAAGGTCAGTCACACATAGACCAATTTCTGGGGAAAAGGTCTGAGGGAAAATTAAACATCAAATACCAAATGACATCCATGAAATCCAAGAGAAGTTTCTACTTCTCCAACATATTTGGGGGTGAGAATTTTTTGTATCAAATGTGTCTTCAAATGTAAACCACAGTTCCTTTGCTCTTCTATAAGAAATATTCACTTTGTGCCCACACAGGCACACCAAAGAAATCCAAAACAAAAAGAACAAAAAGGTACTCCAAGGTCTAGTGTCTCATGCCTCTTACTCTATTCAGGAGTCTGATATCTGAGGATCTCAGTTAGAAGCCAGCCAACTTCTCACGAAAATTCCAGAATTCCTAGAATCCTAGGTATTCAAGAAATCTATGATCTGGTGGTCTCAGTTCAAACCCAAACTGGGCCAAAAATTGGTGAGTTTTTTTAATTCAGTAATGCATGTTGACTCAAGTGGTAGAGCATGGCTTGATATAAAGCATTTCAGGTACAGCCCAGGACCCCGAGTTCAAGTCACAGTTCAGTACAAAATAAAAAAGAGAGGAGGGAAGAAAGGATATGAAGAATGCAGCTAGAAAGGAGAGAAGGGAAGGAGGGAGGGAGAAAGGGAAGGAGGGAGGAGGGCAGGAAGGCAGAAAAGGAGGAGGGAGGGAATGAAGGAAGGAAAGAGGGAAAGAAAGAAAGAGGGAGGATAGGAGGGAGGGAGGCAGAGATAGATGCTGTTGGATGCTGTAAGTTGGACTGGCTGCTCTTCTTGGGTCCTTTGTAGGCTCAGGGCAGTGGGACATCTGTAGAAATTGAAGATTTAGGGTACATGGGTGGGAGAACTTTTATATTCAGTTTGTTATACATTTGAAAGAGAAGCCAGGCAGTGTCAATGAGGCTTTGGGGGTACATGTGTCCTGTGCATATACCATCAGAAATCTAGAGTGAATTCAGCCTGGAAAGAACAGGAACACAATCTTGTTTTTCTAAAGAACTGTGTGCAAACACCCAAATCCCAGGGCAATCCCTGACTGTCTCCAATTTATAAATGAGCCAGTCAATTTATTTTGAAATGAAAGGGAAATAAGACCATATTATGAGAGTATTATTCTCACCTAGAATCCTACCTAGCTCCTCAAGTCTGATCTCTGAGGATAATAGTTCAATGCCAGCTTGACAGGAAAGTCCTTGAGGCTCTCAACTCTGGTGAACCTCCATAAAAGCCAGAAGTGGAGCTGTGGCTCAAATAGTAGAGTCCTGGCTTGGCGTGGAAAGCTAATGGACAGCTCCCAGGACCTGAGATCAAGCACCACAGCTAGATAATATATAATAAAATAAACAGGACATAACCCATGACCAACATCAAACATACATAGATAAAGTTTTGGAGAAAAAGTTCAGAAAAAAATTCAAAACCAACTGCCAAATACATCCCACGAAAGCAAGAAAACTCTTTCTGCTTCACCAAAATATTTGGAATGACAAATCTCAGTACAAAGCCAGTTCAGATTTGATCAAACACGCCCTTAGAATACAAGTCACACTTCATTTTCTCTTCTTATAAGTAATAATCACCTTCAGCGCGCGCGCGCACACACTCACACACACACACACACACACACACACACACACACACACACACACACACACACACAGGTTCACACTGGGATTCTGTAACTCCTGCTTTCAACTCTACTACTCAACAGGCTGAGACCATAGGATGGCAGTTCACAACCAGGCTGGCAGGAAATTCTGTGAGACTTTTTTTAATTTTTTTACTGTGAAGTTGATGAATGGAGGGATTATAGTTTCACCATTCATGCAGAAAAGTCTGTGAAACTCTTTATCTCCACTGAAGTACCAAAAACCTAAAAGTGGAGTTGTTGCACATATCTTAAATCACTAGCATTGGGAGAAAGAAAGCTAAGGGACTGACAACTCAATAGCTAGTCGCTGTACAGTGATGACTGAAGGGCGCATCTTGGTGATCACCCTGGACCTGACAATCAAAGATGGTTCCCAAGATGATATCCAAGCCTACCTGCTCCAGTGGGCCAGGGAGAGGCAAGAACAAGTTCAGCTGTGCCCAAGGAAGCTGCAGATAGTATGACTCCAACTCTGAAATCCAGAGGGCTCTGCTTGTGGTCAGGCTCACTTCATCCAGGAACTAGTGGTGACTGAATTCTGGCATCCAGGAACCATGAAAAATTTGCTTCTTACCTTGGCCATATGAAGAATCTTCACCTTCTCAACTTCTTTAAGATTGGTGACAACTTCTACACTTCCAGTCCCATGAATTAGTGATATTAGTACAAATTCAGGCCATGTACTGTGGCAGCTGCAGCATCTCCAGGGGTTTCATGTGTATGATGTCATCTTTGATCGAAATCTGCCAGCCATCCTCAGTAGCCTGAGGCTTGAGTTCATGTCTCTGAGTTCATGACCACTGGAGGAAGCTGACCTTTCATCTCTGTCTCAGTGTCCCTGCACAAGCCAACTCTACCACCTGTATCTGAGGGAATTTCCCATGGACTTCTTCAGTCCTGAACCCCTGTGAGCCCTGCTGGAGCAAGTAGCTGGCTCCCTGGAAACCCTGGCTCTGGAGCACTGTTATATCACTGATGACAGGCTCTCTGTCATCCCACCCACCCTGGGCCAGTGCTTCCTACTCAGCTTCTTCAGTTTCTATGGAAACCCCATCTCCATGGCCACCCTGCAGTACCTCTTGAGCCATACAGCCAGGCTGGGCCTATACTGCCTCTCTGGAGAGGAATATGGATCCTGACAGTTTAGCTCAGGTTCAGGCTGGCTTGGCACAGGCATGGTGAGACAGTGGGACAACCAAGAAGGCCCAGATCTGTACCAATTTCTGTCATTGCCAGAATAAGTGCCAGTTCTATAGCATGGGGCCTGATGTTCCTGGCTGGTCACAGAGGAGGTCTTTCTGCCCTTTCTGCTCTGCCTGTGTAGGAGGGGGCCTCTCTCCTGGACTCTCTTCTCAGAATCAGAAATGAAAGCTATGACACAAGAGCATTCACTAAGGGACCCAAACCAAAACATTCAGTGTGGTTGGAAGAGACAGGGTGTCTTGTCCCGAACTTTTCAGTTCAATCATCGCTCTGGAGCCCTAGGAGTTTCTGACTACTTTTGGGGTACATGTGTCCTGCTCACATATCATCAGGAATTTGGAGTCAATTCAAGTTGGAAAGAACTGGAATACAATCTTTTCCCCCCCTTTTTTTGTGTGTGTGCATCATGGGTCTTGAACTCTGGGCCTGGGCACGGTCCCTCAGCTCTTCAGCTCAAGGCTAGCGTTCTACCACTTGAGCCGCTGTGCCACTTCTGGTTTTCTGAGTGGTTTACTGGAGATCAGAGTCTTATGGACTTTCCTGCCCTGGTGGCTTTGAACCACAATCCTCACATCTCAGCCTCCTGAGTAGTAAGAATGACAGGTGTGAGCCACCGGTGCCCAGCTTCAATCTTGTTTGTTTGTGTTTGTTTTTTTTTTGGTTGTTTTGCTGTTTGACAGTCCTGTGTTTTAGGGGAGGTAGTATCTGTTTGATGAAAATGGATGCTCTGGCATTTGGTGTATAGATATTTAGAATTGTTATGTCCTCCTGTAGGAAAGATCTCCTCTCAGTAATTTTAATTTGAGGTCTGTTTTATCTGCCATTGGTTTTGTTGTTCTGGCCCGTTTATGGGGCTCTTTGCTTGATAGATTTTTTTGGGGGGGGGGTGGGTCGTGGGGCTTGAACTCGGCCTGGGCGCTGTCCTTCAGCTCTTCAGCTCAAGGCGAGTGCTCTACCACTTGAGCTACAGTGCCACTTCCGGTTTTCTGGTGGTTTATTGGAGATAGGAGTCTTATGGTCTCTCCTGCCCGGGCTGGCTTTGAACCGCGATCCTCAGATCTCAGCCTCCTGAGTAGCTAGGATTACAGGCGTGAGCCACCAGCGCCCGGCTGCTTGATAGATTTTTATTCCAGCCTTTCGCATTCAGAATCTGTTTGATTCTTTGGGCAATGTGTGCCTGTTGGTAACAGAAGATAAATGGGTCTTGCTGTCTGATCCACCTAGTCAATCTATGTCATTTAATTGATAAAGTCCATGAATATGAATAGTTAGGATTGAGAAGTGTTTGGTAATTTCTGCCATTTATCCATGTTTTGGGGGGCCATGACTTGTCTTTTTATACTATGGTTCTCTGTTAAACAGGGATTTCTCTGCCAGAAGACTATTGTTTCCAATCAACTGCTTAGAAAAGGGAGAAGTACTGTTATGACTCAAGTGGTAAAGCACTACATTTGACAAAGAAAAGATAAGGAACAACACCCAGGCTCAGAGTTAAAGTTCTAGAATGGGTACAAAAAGAAACATGAGAGGAAGGAAAGAGAAGAGGAAGGAAGCAAGGAAGGTAGGAAGTGAAGGAAGAGGGAAAGAAATCCAGAGAACAATTTCCTGATGTCTTGTGGGTGTTACAACTTCGGGTGACTTCTCTCCTTGCATGCTTTGTAGCTCAGGGCCGTGCAACATCTGTGGGAAAGTCTGAAGGGATTAAAGTATAAGAGTGGGAAGTCATTTTGGTAAAGTGTGATTTACATTTCTTTTTTTTTAATTTTATTTTATTTTATTTGTGAACATACTGTACAGAGGAGTTACAATTACATGGGCAGGATAATGCGTACATTTCTTGTGATTTACATTTCAAAGAAAAGCTAGGCTGTGTGGGACAGGCCTTTAATCCTATCATTTTTTGGTTAAACCAGTGTTTGAATTGATCTCAAGTGAAACACCCAACCAAGGTGTGCTGGGTGTGACTCAGAAATCCCATCAGAAGCTGCTCTCTGATTGGCAGATATGGAATGGGGAGGGGAAGGGGTTGGGCTTTAAAGATGCCTAGGGATGGAGAACAGAAGCAGAGTTCTGAATCCTGCAGTCAGTGCCTCAACTTGCTGTGATTCAGAGAGCCCTGCACACCTGGTCCAATTCTGGTCCATCAAGATGAGCACTGGAGCCCCTCCCTCGCTCCAGCATCTGGCCATGCAGAGTCTGCTGAGCAACCAGGCCCTGGCCATCTCTGCCCTGGAAGATCTGCCTCTGCTGCTGTTCCCTTCGCTCTTCATAGAGGTCTATGCCCAGGGCCCCACAGAGGTGCAGAAGGCCCTGGTGCAGGCCTGGCCCTTCTCCTGCCTCCCCCTGGGGGACCTGGCAGAGTCTCCAGACCTGGAAACCTTCAATGCTGTCCTGAATGGGCTCCATCTGCTACTGGCCAAGAAGGAGCGCCCCAGTCAGTGGAAACTGCAAGTCCTCGACCTGCGGAAGGAGCACCCCAACATCTGGATACAGGGCTACCCCTCCATGGCCCGACTATCTTGTCCGGATGTCCTCACTGACAAGCCAAGAGAGAGCCACTGCTCAGGGATGACTGAAAAGCCTCCCTTGACCATAGCCATGGATCTGACCATCAAAGATGGCGCCCAGGACACTCTCCAAGCCTACCTGCTCCAGTGGGCTAGGGAGAGGAGAGAACAAGTACAGCTCTACTCCAGGAAGCTGCAGATTCTGTCTGACTCCTTCTCTGAAATCCAGAAGGCTCTGCTTGTGGTGAGGCTGGACTCCATCCAGGAACTTGTGGTGAGTGAATTCGGGCATCCAGGAATTATGAAAGAACTTGCTCCTTACTTGGGTCGAATGAAGAACCTTCACATTCTCAACTTCTACAACATGGGTGGCGACTTCTACAGTCACCCTCACAAGAATTTATGGTATCCCTGGATGATAGGGGAGCATCTAGGGCAGCTGCAGCATCTCCAGGAGCTTCATGTGCATCACATTATCTTGCTTAATGCAAATATACCCGCCATCATCAGGAGCCTGCCGCCTTTGAAGACCTTGTCTCTGAGTTCATGTCTGCTGAAGGAAGCTGACCTGAGCTTTCTGTCCCAGTGTCCCTGCTCCAGGCAGCTCAAGCACCTGCGTCTGAGGAGATTGCCCATGGAGTCATTCAGTTCTGAGCCCCTGAAAGCCTTGTTGGGTAGAGTGGTGGGAACCCTGGAGACCCTGGCCCTGGAAGATTGTGCCATCAATGACGCCCAGCTCTCAGCCATCTTGCCCATCCTGAGCCAATGCTCTCAGCTTAGCCTCTTCAGTTTCTATGGAAATCACATCTCCATAGCCACCCTGCAGAACCTCCTGAGCCACATGGCCAGGCTGGGCCATTTGAGACGAGGGCTCTATCCTGCCCCTCTGGAGAGCTACCGCCCACAAGAGTGGAGGCAAAGGTACATTGACCATGAGAGATTTGCCAATGTTCGGGCTGGCTTGGCACAGGTATTAAGAGATATCGGGACAAACCAGAAGGTCCAGATCTGTACACGTTTCTGTCATCACCGAAACAAGTGCCAGTCCTACAGCATGGCACCTGATGGTTCCTGGGTGGTCACAGAGGAAGATCTTCCTGGGCTTTCTGCTCTGCCTGTGTAGTTTGGCCATCTCTCCTGGAATTTCTTCTCAGCATCAGAAATGAAAGACTGGACAGTAGTGCATTCTCCAGGCCTAGCAAACTCCAAAGTTCAATGTGGTTGGAAGACACAGGGCATCTGGTCCTTAGTTTTTCAGGTCAAACATAACTCTGAAGCCCCAGGAGTTTAAGAGTGCTTTTGGGTCCATGTGCCCTGTACACACATTCTCAGAAATTTGGAGTATATTAGGCCTGGAAAGAACTGAAACAAGATCTTGCTGTGGGCCAATCTAAGCTGTGAGAACATCCGTTATTATCTATAAATTTCTGTATCAATCAATCATAAATAAAAAGAAAAGAAAAACATGAGTAAAAAGATATCATTTCTCAGCACCAAAAAAATGAGTGTATTGGTTCCACCTAGAAGCATAGCTGCTCAGGACATCTGAGATCTGAGGATCACAGTTCAAAGCCAGCTTGGGTAGGAAAGTCCTTGAGATTCTCATCTCTAGTGAATCTCCAAAAAAGCCACAAGTGGAACTGTGGCTCAACTAGTAGAGTGCTGGCATTGAGCACTTGCCAACATTGGCACAAACAAACAAACTTATGACATGGGTCAATCATAGATCAAATTCTGGGGATTAAGTTTGAGGAAAAATTGAACATCAAATGCCAAATGACATTCTATAAATCAAGAGAACTCTTTCTAATTCTCCAACATATTTGAGGATAAGAATTTTCAATAGATAAATCTGTATTGGTTGAGATTTGATCAAATGTGCCTTCATAATGCAAACCACAGTTCTTTTGCACTTCTAAGATAAAATTCACTTTATACCCACAGAGGAACACACATGTACATGCGTGCACACACACACACACACACACACACACACTCACACACACACACACATGCACACACACAAAAAGAAGAAAACATGCATTCGTTTCTAGCATCTCATGATAGTAATCCTATTCAGGAGTCTGATATCTTAGGGTTTCAGGTAGAAGCCAGCCAAGCAGGAATATATTTGAGAGTACTGTCTCCAAGAAACTCCTCACAAAATATTCTAGGATTCCTAGAATTGAAGGCACTCAAAAAGTTTGAGATCTGAGGGTCACAGTTAAAACCCATTCTGGGACAAAAATCGGTGAGAGCTTTTTACCAATTGGGTGATTAGTGTTGTGGCTCAATTGGTAGAGCACTGGCCTTGACATAAAGCAACTTGGAATACTCCCAAGGCCCTGAGTGCAAGTCCAAGTTCAGCACACAATAAAAAAAGAAAGGAAGAGAAGAAGGCAGCCAGGCAGAAGAGAAGGCAGTGACTGAGGGAGAGAGGACAAAGTAAGGAAAGAAGGGAAGAAGGAAGAAAGGTATGAAGGAATCAAGGAGGGAAGGAATGAAGGAAGAAAGGAAGGTAAGAGGGAAGGGAGTGAAGGGAAGGAGGGAATGCAGGCAGGAGGGACGGAAGGAAGGTGGGAGGGAAGGAGAAAAGCTAAGAAGGAATGGAGTGAAGGAAAGTTGGGTGTGAAGGAAGGAGAGAGGGAGGGAAAGAACTGCAGAGATAGAATTTCCAGGTATCTTGTTGGAAGCTGTAAGTTGGGCTGGATGTTCTTTTCACGTTCTTTGCAGGCTCAGGGCAGGGGGACATCTGTAGGAATGTCTTGAGGAATTAGGTGGGAAATCTTTTGTGTTCAGTTCATTTTATACATTTGCAAAAGAAGCTGGGCTGTGTTGTTGAGTTTTTATGGGTGCTTGTGTTCTGTGCACACACCATCAGGAATCAGGAGAAATTCAGCTTGGAAAGAATTGGAACATGATCTTGTTTTCCTAAATGATTATGTGTAAACCCTCTAAACCTGGGGCAGCCCAGCACTCTATACTATTTAATGTATAATGAGCCAATCAATTTATTTTAAAGTAAAAGAAAGGAAAATAGGAAGTAGAAAGACACCATAGAATGAGAGTATTATCCGTCCCCCCACCCCCAAATTCTAGCTACTTAGCAAGTCTGAGATCTGAGGATTACAATTCAAAACCAGCTAGGGCAGGAAAGGCCTCTAGATGCTCATCTGAGGTGAACCTCCAAAAAAGCCAGAAGTGGGGCTGTGGCTCAGGTAAGAGTGCTGGCTTTAAGCAGGACAGCACAGGGACAGTACCCAGGCCCTGAGTTCAAGCCCCACAGGTGGAACAACAAAATGTAACAAAAGAAAAATTCAAAAAAATTCCATGACCAACCTCAAACATACATAAAACAAATTTTGTAGAAAAACTAGGGAAGAAATTCAAAACCAAATGCCAAAAGACATTCCATGCAAGCAAGAGAACTCTTCCTGCTTCTCTCACATACTTGGGATGACAAATGTCAATATCTAATACCAGTTCAGATTTCATGAAAGGCACCTTGAAAATGCAGGCCACAATTCATTTGTTCTTCTATAAGAAATATTCACTTCCTGATCATCCAGTCACTCTAAAAGAAAGAAAGATAAAAAGAAGGATCACATTGAGATCTGGTGGATCCTGCCTGTAATTGTACTATTCAACAGGCTGAGATAAGAGGACGGCAGTTCCATGCCAGTCTAGCAGGAAAGTCTGGGAGACTCGTTCTTTTAATATTTTAAAATTTTATTGTGAAGGTGATGTACAGAGGGATTACATTTCCATGATTCGGAAAATAAGTACATTTCCTTTTACACAGTGTCACCCTCTTCTACATTCCCTTCCAATCCCCCCTTCCCACTTTCATCACCCCTAAGGTGTAAAGTTCATTTCCAACAGAGTGTGTGATTAATATCACTGATGAATCAGGACACCCTTTGTCCCACTGTTTCTCCACTTCTTCTCTTCCCCAAATCAGAAAAATATAAATAAGACAAAGGGTACAGAATAAAAAAAGTGACAAAAGGGAATAAATGAAAGGGGGTGGGGAACTACAAATGGTACATTCCATTTCTTGCAGTTCCTTTCAATAAGCACATTGGTTTTTTTTCCATTGTTGTACTTGAACTCAAGGACCTGGCCGTGTCCCTGAGCTCTTTTTGCTCAAAGCTAGCTCTTTATCACTTTGAGCCACGGCACCACTTCTTGTTTTTGAGTGGTTAATTGGGGATTAGAGTCTCATGGGGACGTTTCTGCCCAGGCTGGCTGGGTTGGAACCTGATTCTCAGATCTCAGCCACCTGAGTAGCTAGGATTACTGTAATGTGCCACCATCAACCACCTCAACAAGTGTCATTGTGTAGTAATACACCCAAAGGTATTGAGCCCTGTGATCCTTGCCCAAGGATATGCTTCCTAGAAATCTAGAAACCTTCCATGCTGTCCTGGATGGACTCCATCTGCTACTTGCCAAGAAGGAGCCTCCTAGTCAGTGGAAACTGCAAGTATTCAAGAGATCTGGACAAAGGGATATCTCTCCTTGGCCCAAAGTTCGTCTCGAGAGGTCCTCATTGATAATCCCACAGAGAGTTGTGGTTGAGCAATGATGAACAGCCCTTGAGGATCACCATGATCCTGATCATCAAAGATGGTACCCAGGATGATCAGCATGCCTATGTGCTCCCATGTGTCAGCCAGAAAGAGGAAACAATGAGTTTAGTTGTGCTGAAGGAAGCTCCAGATTCGCTGTGGCTCCATCTCTGAAATCCAGCAGACTCTGCTTGTGGTGAGGCAGACCTCCATCCAGGAACTAGGGGTGAGTGAATTTTGGTACCCACAAACTATGGGAAAACTTACCCTTTACCTGGGGCAGATGAAGAACCTCCGCATCCTTAACTTCTCTAAGATAGGTGGCTACTTCAACGTATTTAGTCCCAAGAATTTCTCATATTCCTGGAAATTTGGGGCATATCTGGAGCACCTGCAACATCTCCAGGAACTTCATGTGTATGATATGATCTTCCCTGATGAAAACTTGCCCTCCATCCTCAAGAGCCTGAAGCTGTTGAAGACCTTGTCTCTGAGTTCATGTCCACTAAAGGAAGCCAACATTTGGTTCCTGTCCCAATGCTCAAGCACCTGTTTAAGGAGTTTATACATGAACATACTTGTTCTTGAGCCTCTGCAAGCCATCCTGAATTAAGTAGCCAGCTGGCACCCTTGCAATCCTGGACTGTGCCATCACTGATGCCCATCTCTCAGCCATCCTGCCAGCCTGAGCCAGTGCTCCCAGCTCAGATTCTTCCGTTTTGACAGAAACCCCATCTCTGTCTGCCCTGCAGAGCCTCCTGAGCCACATGGCCAGGCTGGGCCATTTGAGATGGGGACTCTATCCTGCCCCTCTGGGGAGCTACCTTAGCGGTAGCCCAAGGTTTGGGCTGGCTTGGCACAGGCATTGAGAGACATGGAGATAACCCAGAAGGTCCAGATCTGTATCACTTTCTGTCATTACCAGAACAACTACCGATCACAGGCTGGAACCAGATGGTTCTTGTGTGGTCACAGAAAAGGATCTTGCTGGCCTCTCTGCTCTGCCTATGTTGTATGGTGGCTCTCTCCTGCAATCTCTTCTCAATAGCAGAAATGAAAGCAGGGACAGAAATGCATTCTCCAGGGGGCAAAACCTCCAAACATCAGGGTTCATGGAAGAGATAGGCGGTTTAGTCCTTAGCTCTGGAGATCCAGGAGTTGCTGAGTGCTTGGGGGGGGGGGGTTACATAGGTCTTGTGCACACAACATCAGGAGTCTGGAGTGAATTCAGCCTGGAGTGATCTGGACAACAATCTTGTTTTTCTTCTTTCATTTTTGGCAGTTGTGGGGCTTGAACTCTGGGCCTGGGCACTGTCCCTCAGCTGTTTAGCTCAAGGCAAGCACTCTACCACTTGAGCCACAGCATCACTTCCGGTTTTTTGGTGGTTTATTGGAGATAAGAGTCTCATGGACTTTCCTGCTCAAGCTGGCTTTGAACCGTGATCCTCAGATCTCAGCCTGAGTAGGTAGGATTACAAATGTGAGCCACTTGCACCCAGTTACTATCTTGTTTGTCTTAATGGTTGTAAACAAAAGTCTATATTGTGGGACTATCCCACAGTAATGGAATGGAAAAGCATGAGTAGAAAGATACCATTTTTGGCATTAAAGAATGAGAGTATTGTTCATGGCAAGAGTCCTACCTACTCAGCAAGGCTGAAAACTAAGGATCACAGTTCAAAGCCAGCCTGGCAGGAGAGCCCTTGAAACTCCAAATAACCCTGAAGTGGAATTGTGGCTCAGGTAGTAGACCAAGATCAAACATACATAAATCATATTCTGGGGGAATATAAGGGGGGAAATTTCAACACCAAATACCAAATGGCCTCCACTGAGGGCTAGAGAACCATTTCTATGTCTCTCACATCTTTGCGGTAAGGATTCTCAGTAGTTCAACCACAGTGGTTGAGATTTGATTAAACTTGCTTTAAGAATGCAGGCCATACTTTATTTGCTCTACTAGAAATATTCACTTCCTGGCCACCCATGCATACCAAAAAAAAAAAAAAAAGAAAAGAAAAGAAAAGAAAGAAAGAAAGAAAGTAAGCTTCACACTGGGATCCTGCAATCCTGTTGGTCAATCTATTAGTCAAAGGCTGAGATCAGAGGATGGAAGTTAGAAGCCAGTCTAGCAAGAAATCTGTGAGTCTTTTATATTTTTAATTTTTTTTCTTAAGGTGATGTACAGAGGGACTACAGTTTCATGACTCAGGTAATGACTACATTTCTGTTTGCACTCTGTCACCCTATCCTTCATATCCTTCGAAATAAGTCTCATTAAAGCCAGAAAACTATTACTTCTCCCAGATATTTGGGGATGAGAATTTTCATTAATTAAAGCTGTTGTGGTTGAGATTTGATCAAATATGTGTTCAAAATGCCAATTATGTTCCTATGTACTACTATAAGTAATATTTACTTTCTGCCCACCTGGGTACACACACACACAAAATCCAAAACAAAAAGCAGGAAAGAAATATATCTGCTACTAGTGTCTCATGCCTGTAATTCTACTCAGGAGGCTGCAGTCTGAGGCTGTCAGTTAGAAGCCAACCAGGCAGGAATGTATCTGAGAATATTATCTCCAAAAAACTCCTCTCAAAAAATTCTAGGATTCCTAAAATCCTAGATACTTAGGAATTCTGAGATCTGAGGGTCATAGTTCAAACGCAAACCAAGTCAAATATCAGTGAACCTTTTAAAAATAATTTTTCATTGAGATTAATTACATACATTTCACAAATTTCACTTAAAGTCACAAGCACATTTTAAACTTCACAAGACAAAATTTCATGATCATGGTCTATAATGTTTGTGAATTCTATAAGCTTTGAGAATACAACTATTTCTTCCACCTCAGGTGATATGCACATTTCTTTCCTTTTGCTTAGTGTAAGCTATTCCCTCTTTCCCTCTCATTCCCTCCCTCCCATTGCTGCCCTTGAGTTGCTTAGCTCATTTTCATCTATGTCCAGTGCGGTTGATGGGCCCCTATCTTCTATATTTCTGTGCCTTCCACCTACCTTCCCTCAGTTGTGCGTGCGCACACACACACACCATATATGTGGTCAAGAACATGGAGTCATTTTGAGATGATATGACAAATTGCATGGGGGTCCTTTGTTTCTTCAGTCTTGTCTACTTTGTGGAATCGACTTGCATTTTGTATTTAACATCCACATATCAGGGAGACCATTTGTCTCTCTGTTCTATCCATTTCCCCATGAATGCCATTATTTTGTCCTTTCTAATGGCCGCATAATATTCCATTGTATATAGGTACCACAGTGTTTGGATCCATTCATCTGGAGTGGGGCATCTGGGTCGTTTCCATGTCTTGGCTATTGTGAATAGTGCTGCAATAAATATAGAGGTGCATGTGTCCTTGTTTCTTGGTTCCTGTTCTCAAGGTAGATGCCTATGGCTGGATCACATGGGAGGTCTATATTTAGCTTTCTGAGGTACCCTCCAGACTGCTTTCCAAACTGGCTGTCCCACCAGCAATGAACTCATCCCCTCCAGTATTTGTCATTGATTGAATTTAGGATATAGGTTATTTTGAGTTGGGCAAGGTGGTATCACAGGTTGTATTTATTTGCGTTTCCTTTATAGCTAGGGATGATGAACATTTCCTCATGTGTTTCTTTGCCATTTTTATCTGTTCTTCTGAGAAGTCTCTCTTTAGCTCCTTTGCCTATTTAATGATTGGTTTAATAGATTTGGGAGGGATTAGTTTCTGGAGTTTTCCGTATATAATGGATATTAGACCCTTATCTGATATATTGTTGGTAAATATATTTTCTCAATTAGTTGGTTGTCTTTCTACTTTGGTAGCTATGTCTTTAGCTGTGCAGAAACTTTTTATTTTAAGGTAGTCCCATTTGTCGAATCTCTCTCCAATTTATGATGACCCTGGGGCTCTATTCAGGAAATTCCTGCCTGTGCAGTAGTTTCAGAGTTTCCGGTTTGATGTTAAGGTCTTTAATGCATTTTGAGTTGATGTTAATGCATGGTGACAGGCTGGGGTTCACTTTTAGTTTTTGCCTTACTTTCCCTAGGCCATCCTGCATATCTCACAGCTACATACAGATACTCTGGTTACATATAACCAGCTAATTGTACTATTCTTCAAGTCTGAAGGCCTATTATAAAAAGATTTGGCAAAAATAGACTAGAAAATACTCCAAAACGCAAATGTGTAAGTAGAAATACACTAGTAGCTAACAAAACATGCTATCGTCAACATATTTATTCAAGACAGACCTTTTTATTGTTGTTGTTAGTCGTGGGGCTTTAACTCTGTGCCTGGGTGCTGGTCCTGAGCTCTTCAGCTCAAGGCGAGCACTCAACCACTTGAACCACAGCACCACTTCTGGTTTTCTCGTAGTTAACTGGAGATAGGAGTCTCAAAGAGTTTCCTGCCCAGGCTGGCTTTGAACCATGATCCTAAGATCTCAGCCTCCTGAGTATCAGGGATAACAGGTATGAGTCACTGACTCCAGGCAAGACAGAACTTTTTAAGGGAGAAAAATGTCAGTGAGTTCGAGAACTCAGCACTACTAAGGCTTAGACAGGAATTTGATCAGGATAACGTTTAGGAAAAAATAACAGAGAGCAAAGGGGAAGACAAAAGAAGACAAGACAGATGCATGGAAGGGATTGGCAGGATTAGACATAGTTTAAATTAGAGGCACAGCTACTACCTAAAATACAATGCAAACTTACAGGAATGTGGGTTACAATTTGTAGTGACTACAGCACAACTGGAGAAAAGAAGTTCAAAGATATCCCATAGTATAAACACCTGTCTGGAGCAACAGAACAGATTTGTCTAAGACCCTTCATTAATTTTAGGTAGCCTATGTTTTTAAGCCTATGTTTCTCCCAGAATGGGGTCTATCCCTGAGTCTATGCAGAGAATTTCTCTCCGGCCTTAACAGGATGACATAGCACTTAGGGGCAAAGATGCAGCCCAGGAGGCCCGCACTGGAGACCAGGATGGAGAAGACCTCGATGGCCACCATGGCCTTCACCTTGGCACTGTGGTGGACAGGCAGGAAGCTGAGCCACACACTGCAGAACAGCAGCATGCTGAAGCTGAGGAACTTGGCCTCATTGAAGGTGTCAGGCAGGTTCCTGGCCAGGAAAGCCACCGTGAAGCTGGCCAGGGCCAGGCCGCCCAGGTATCCCAGCACACAGTAGAAGGCGGTGAGGGAGCCCTTGTTGCACAGGATGATGACGTGGCCATATTCAGAGTGTGCATCTGTGTCCACAAATGGAGGAGAGGTCCCCAGCCAGAGGCCACAGAGAGTCACCTGGAGGAGGGTGCAGATGGGGATGAGGAGGTTCGGAGCCTGGGACACCAGCCACTGCCAGGTGCTTCTGCCTGGAGCTGTGAGCGCGAAGGCCAGAACCACATTGAGGGTCTTGGCCAGGACCGTGGACACAGCCACGGTGAAGACCACTGCGAATGTGCTGTGCTGCAGGATGCAGGTGGCTGTGTGGGGACGGCCCAGGAAGAGCAAGGAGCAGAGGAAGCAGCAGGTGAGGGAGATGAGCAGGAGGTAGCTGAGGGCCCGGTTAATGGCCCTGACAATGGGGGTGTCTTGGTGCTTGACAAACACCCCTAGAACAGCAGCTGTAAGTGCAGAGCAGCAGAGAGCGGTGCAGGCCAGAGCCGTGCCCAAGGGGTCTTCATAAGCCAGGAAGCCCTCAGCTTTCAGCAGGCAGCGGCTTCTCTCAGGGTTGGCGTACTGATGATCTGCACATCTTGTGCACTGGTCCATGTCTGGTGACAATAAGGTACCATTCAGTACTTCCCTTTCTTTTTGGTCATGGGATTTGAACTCAGGGCTTGGGCCTTGTCCCTGGGCTTTTCTACTCAAGGCTAACGCCCTACCACTTCCACTTTTCTGGTGGTTCATTGGAGAGAAGAGTCTCATGGCCTTTCCCGTCTGGGTTAACACTGAACTGCAATCCTCAGATCTCAGCCTTCTGAGGAACTAGGCTGACAGGTGTGAGCCACTGGCACCCAGCCTTGTCATCTTTATACCTCACACATGACCATAACATGTATTGGTAATGTACCATTGCTTCATTTCTATTGTGCTAAGAATGTATTCTACAGGGTTTCTGGTTTTGTTTTCATGATATCATATTAACTCTCATGATTCTGCACAGATCACATTAACCACATGCGACATCGTGGTGATAGCCAACTTTCCCCATCCATCTCTGCAGGTGCTCATGGAAGGGTTTTGTAGGATGTTGAATGCAGGTTGTCTCTCCCACTCACCTGTGAATCCGTGGGAAATGAAGAGCTCAGGGACCCTGCCACGTATCAGGCAGATAACTATTCTTGGACCAAACCCCACCTTTCTGAGGGTCTATGTCATGGAAACCAAAGGCAGGGAGATGCATGTTCCCAAGCGGAGGAGCAGTTGCTCATGAGTAATTCACCATGCAGCGGGAGCCGGTGCTCACCCCTGTAATCCTCGCTCCTCAGGAGGCTGAGGTCGGAGGACCGTGTTTCAGATGCAGCCTGGGTAGGACAGTCTGTGAAACTCTTAGTTCTAATTAAAGCAGAAAGCCAGAAGTGGAGCTGTGGCTCAAGGGGTAGAGCTCCAGCCTCGAGCAGAAGCAGCTCCGGGACAGCGCCCGGGCCCGAGCTCAAGGCCCAGGACTGGCAGAAAAGAAGAAAATTCCCTTCAGGCTCTGTCCCTCCTTCAGGTCTGTGATGTCCGACTCCACCACCCTGACTTTACCCAGCACAGAGCTGGCCGCCTTTCTCGCCAGCCTACCGTCAGGACGCTGACTAGAGGCAGGGCCCCGCCCCCCGGCACCGACCACGCCCCTCCACGCGGGCCCCGCCCCCGGGACCCCGCCCCAGAAGCACTGACCATGCCCCTCCATCCTGGCCCTGCCCCCGGGACCCCACCCCATGGCAAAGACTGCCACGCCAACCCCAGTAGAGTCTGCTTAGCATGGGAAACCATCTATCAGACCAAGGTAGAGGCTTCAGAGACCTATCTCTGAGTTTTGGGATTTCACTGAAGTCTACCTCGGAGAATAGGGCTTCTAAGAGGCCTACTCCTGAGAAAAGGCTGGAAAAACCCCTGGGAAAAGATGTGTTTTTGTCTTTCTCATAAGAGTGCCTATCAATCTCTCTGCTGTTCATTGTACTTACTCATTGTCAACGTTCCCTTATTCAAAGCTCTTTCTTAAGAGGGTTGATGACTCCAATATCTGATGAGTGTCTTAAAAATATGACTAACTCACCAGAGTTAAGTGCTACCCTGAAACCCCTCTTATGGAGGCTAGTAGACAAGCCATAAGCAAATATAAAAGTATTGGGGGTTTCACAAAGTCACTCCAGCAGAAGGAATTGTAAGAAATTTACAAGAAGCTGTAGGCGCGGCTAGAACAGAAGGAATGTATGGCAATTGCTGAGATAACTACTTAGGAGAAAGAACTTCCTGGTACTCTCATTTACTAAGAGACTTGCTAGATCTAGGCCTCCGTGACCTTACTATTAAAGAAGGAACAGGAAAAATCTTATGGGATAATTAAGGCCTCTATAAAAATAAGGTAATGGTGAGATGGTGACAAACGTCGAAACCCATTATATTTCTTAGAGATAAGCCGGAAACAAGTGCCTTTCAGGCGACCAGCTGGTGACCACTAAAAATGAAGCCCTGCAGCAAGATTGTGTAAACTTTTGCCCCTTTTCTTATGAAGACTTCTGTTATAAAAGTTTGTTATCCTCTGCATTAAATTGCACTCAGCACTCAGCATCCACTCCTAATGTGTGTGAGTTGTCTGTTTGCCATCTCCCCATCCTATTCCAGGTTCCTCCCCTAGGTATCCTCCGTCGTCCCGACAGAACCCGGTCCGCGGCAGGTGGCCCCCAAAGTGGGGCTCAGAGCGGGGCACGAAGCAGTTTCTTCAGTCAAGGAACCTTGGGAGGTAAGCATCTCTCTCTCTTTTCCTTTCACCTGGAATAGTAGTCAGAAGCTCGTTGGGGTGCTGCAGGCCCCTCAGTTGTGACTGAGAAAGATAACGAGTAAATCATGGGGAGTTCATCTTCTAAAAATAAGAATAAGTTTGTCTCTATCTTAAAACATATGCTAAAAGCACGAGGCATTAAGACCTCCACAGCAACAGTGAAAAAATTTTATAATTTTGTGTTACAAACTAATCCTTGGTTCCCGAAGGAAGGAAGCCTTTCTCTACAAGATTGGCAAAAAGTAGGACAAGGGATAAAAGAGTTCTACCAAGCTCATGGCTCAGCAGCAGTCCCTATGACAGTCTATTCGTCATGGATTCAGATAAGAGATCTTATGGAGGAAAAGGCTGAGCAAAAATGCTTAGCCCCAGGACCCCGCCCCTGAGGCACTGACCATGCCCCTCCATGCGGGCCCCGCCCCTGAGGCACTGAACACGCCTCTCCACACAGGCTCCACCCCACCGTGGCACTGACCACGCCCCTCCGCACGGGCCTGGCTCGTGACCACGCCCCACGGCCCCGCCCCTGTGACACTGGCCCCGCCCGCGCGGCCCTGCCCCCGGCCAGTTCCTTCTAGAAAGCCATTGGCCCACTCTCCTGCCCGCCCGGCCCGCACCGCCCGGCCAGCAGGGAGGCCCGCTGGGCCCGCGGGGCCGGCACCACGCTCCCAGGGCTCACCCTCTCTGCCGGCTTCGGGCCCACCATGGGTGCCAAGGCTCCGGATGGGGGGGGCAGTCACGTGGCCGCAATTCTCACAACACTGCGTGCACGTCTGCTTCGAAAATGGCGGCACCGGAAGCCGCTCCAGCTGCCGGCCTCTGATTGGACTGCTCAGATGAGTGACGGGCGTGCGCCCCTCCCGGAAAGACCAGGCTCCAGCCTTGGCCCTGGGGCAGCCTGCCTGTCCCCGCGGGGCCGACCCGTCCAGCCTGTGCGGGACCTGCTCCCTGCCCGGCGGTGGCACTCCCGGCCTGAGCCCGCCCCGAACCAGGACAGGAAGTCGGGGGGAGGCGTGGCTCCTAGCAGTCCCCGCCTCCCCCGGCGCATGCACACTCGCACGGGGTCCCAGGGAGGCTGCGCGTGCGCTGTGCACATGCAAGGCCGATCCCATGGGCCTGGGACTCAGGAGCCGCCGGCGGGGTGCAGGGCCCAGCGGGGTGCGGGGCGGAGGCCTTGGATGTGTTACTGCAACAAGAAGGGGCCAGCTACTCCTATGTGTGCAAATCATATCTCCTAGGAATGGCTGTAACCACAGGACAAACCCATGCCCCAGTTTCTGCGCTAATCTGCGGTCACTCCTCCCCCTGTCATACTTGTTCAGAAGGCCATGCAATCAAAGCACAATGAGCCTTTGGATTCCCTCCATCCCTTGATGTATCATTTCTTTGGCCGGGTCTCCCAGGACTGTCTTACCCCTGGTTATGGCACCCACAGACATCTAGACATTAGATTCTCTTCTCAGATGAAGGGGACATGGCCCCTGGGGGCTCTTGGCTTAAAATCTTCATCGAATCCTAAGGTGTGAGCTCCCTGGGAAATCTTGGAAGCTTCAGGAGGAGGGAAAGTACATTCTAGAAGCAAACCTATCATGCTGCTTTTTGTCGTCATTAGTGTCTATCCTCCCCCTAAATATATAAGGAAAGGACATGAACGATGGATGGAAGGATGGATGGAAGGATGGATGGATGGTTGGATGCATGCATGTATGTATCGAATGATCTGGTGCTACTGGAGCTTGAACTCAGGGCCTCAAGCTTGCTCGGCCTTCTTGCTCAAGGCCGGCCTTTGCCACTAGAGCCACAACAAGATGGATTCTCACAGATTTTTCTGCCTGGGCTGCTTTGGCCCAGGACCCTCTATCACTACACCTCCTGAGAGGCTCCAGCAAATGGCCCCTAGATTCCAGAACATTTAAAAGCAGACCCTGAAGCACTAATTTCCTCTTTTGGTGGTTATAGATATCTCAGGCCAATAGCTGTTATTTCCCTACTAGAAATGAGGTCTTCCTCTGCACACACCCTTCCATAGTGTTATCTCACCAAAGATATGGAGCCAAGGACCAGACAACCACAACAAAAGCGCCCACACCTGTGAGCAAATCAACCTTCAGACTTTGTAAGTTCACCCTTTCCTCTCTGTAAATTGATTTGCCTCAGGGAGAGATCGCTCAGGAACTCAGCTGTCATTTATATTGTACAATATGCAACACATGAAGATATAGAAATACATTTGTAAGTAAGCTTCCCATCAAGAATCTTTAATGACAAAATTCATTTGCTTGGATGTTGCTACATGTACACTGCTGAGCAATGAGCACAACAGCATAAAATCCAGGAGAAACCTGGCTGAGTTCCAGCATCATGATTACAAGCACTGTGTAAATGCCTGGGGCGACTCGATCACATCTTCACACAAGGACAGCTGTAGACCACGTGAACCATATGGAGAAAACCTTCCCACTTTTACCTTTAGTTCAAGACCTCCTGGAAAATCCTGAAAATTCACAATGTCATACTCGGCCTCGAGCTTCCTTTCATCATCCAAAATGATGTGGTCTCCAGTAGGAATCTCAAAGTGGAGGTTCTTCAGAAAGGGCTGCAGCTGAAAGAGATGCAGCTCACGGTGAAGGGCGACCCAGAATGAATCAGATAACCCGGAGGAGGGGACGCCCCATCATCTTACTCCAGTAGCCTTGTCCAAGTGCAACACAAGCAGCCAGGGCAACAGAATCAATGAAAACCTGAACAGAAACAGCGTGTCCTCCTGTTTCTAAATCTTGGTGACTCAGGAGAGGATTGAAGACCTACATTCAGGAGGAAGTACACCCACCTATTTAGAAAGACCACAGGTCTCAGGCCAGCCTAACTAAAGCTAGCTGTCACCATTAATTTTGGGAATAGTCCCAGAGTTTTAAATGAAGTTGGAAATGTGCTCCATGGAAACTGGTTATTAAACAGTTATCATTGGGCACTAGTGGCTTACACCTGTAGTCCTAGCTACTCAGGAGGATGAAATCTAAGGATTGGGGTTGAAGGCCAGGATCCCAGGAAAGTCTATGAGACTCTTAAGTCCAACAAAACCAGAAAACTGGAAGTAGAGCCGTGGCTCATGTGATAGAGCCCTAGCCTTGAGCAAAGGAGCTCAGAGACAGGGTGCTGGCCCTGAATTCAAGCTCCACAACCAACCAAAAAAATAACAAAGAACTAATTATCCTGTTTTCCGAATTAAGAAATTTATTGAAAAAAGATTAACTTATAACAGTGAAAAAATGAGGATATGGGGGTGATTTGTAACACAAAGCACCAATGGGGATGTAAAACAGATTTTCTCTAGGAAAGCAACCCCTCTAGAAAGTTACCTGAGAAGGGGAGAACACCATTCTTTTCCCATTTCCCACCTGTGGCAGGACTGTTTGGTGAAGGAACATGTGGTGGAGGGCCTGGCTCACAGCATGCATGGCTTGGTAGACATTGAAACTCTCTTCAGACATGGCCATGTTGAAAAGGTGCCCGGGCAACCAGGCCAGGGAGGCCTCTCGAGGACAGCTCTCCCCGGCCACACCGGCAGACTCAGACTCAGAGCAGTTGAAATTCAGAAACCACAACTGAGCAAGGTAAACATCCTCTGGATATTTGGAAGGACTGACTGACTGCATAAAACTGGTGAATCCAGCGATTTCTTCATGGTGGTGTAAAAAAGTCAGAAGGGTGTGGAATATGTCAAACATGAAATACCTCCTTTTGACCAATACATTGTACTGAGAGTTCATGACCAAGATTTTCCCTGTCACAAGAAAATCCATCGAATAGTTCATGAAATTAACCAGGAGTTCAGTGTCACCATAAATGACGATCACATTTGTGGAGGATTTCATAATCTCTGTCTATATTACCAAGGCTGTTATTATATTTGACAGAAATTTCACTGGGATCAAAGCCTCAAAGGCAACACAGATCCTATGTCTGCCCATCTCTTCTCTCAGTTGTGGAAGAATCAAAATCCCATTCTCCTCTTCTGAGACCAACAGCCTCACCCAGGCCCAGCCAAAGTAGAGCATCAGGGAGACCAGGCCCAGAGCAAGAGAGGAATCTTTCATAGAGAGAATCCTTGGTAGAGAGAAGGAAACTGGCCATGGACATTCAGGACAGGGTCAAAGGGCCCAAAGGTGAGCTAAAAGGAAAGGGAACATGAGAGGAGGAGGGTCAGCCTGAACCACAATCACATCTGGGAGAGATAGGAAGGAAGGTTTGTGCATCCCGTTTTAGCTCATCTTCTAATTCCTGACAGCTTTCTGGGAAGTGAATCATCAGGCTAAGAACCTGTGCCACATCCTCTCCCTCTCCTCTTTTCCAAACGAAGGGACTGTGGATGCCCCACTGGGGCTGCACATCCTGATGCAGCATCTAAATGCAGTATCTTCCCTTTGCTCTCTTCACACCCCTGCACATCAGCCGAGTTCACGTCTCCCTGGCCCAGAGCCCTCACCTGTGGAAATCTATAGAGTGCCAGCAGAGTGCTGATCATGGCAGAGGTGAGGGCTGACGGGCCTGTCAGCACAGCTGCCGACTTGCTCATGCCCTTACAGGTGTAATTGGGAGCCCGTGCTTCCCCGAGAACCAGAGGAAGGGGCTTTCCAATACCAATGATGCAGTGTGATCCATCTGGTAGATCTCAAATCCCAGAGTCACATTGTGCAAAAGATGGGGGTTCCTGTTGATCTCCTCAACGGCAAAAGCCAAGGCCAAGACAAACTGGTAGTTCTTGAAGTTAAACCTAGTAGAGGCTGTGGAAATAGAGAGAAGAAGGAATTACACATGACTCCCTTCAGATCCAATGACAGGACTATGAAGGAGTTACTCCACACAATCAATAATGAAACATTAACCATTGTGCACACTGCTGTCCAACTTTGAATGTTGGTCACTGGGACAATGGGAGGTCACAAAAGAGGATTTTACTGTATGAGGCTCATCTCCTCATGACAGCCCAGAGAGACAGACAGGGAGCGTCTCTTCTCTGCCAGATGTGGACACAGAAAAGTGACTGCTATCCATGAAACATGAACTGGCCATTCTGAGACCAACACTCGGGACCTGGGTTCTGGTCCCACACATGTGAAGTGCAAATCTTTGTTTCTTTTATCTCTTTAGATCGTGTGACAGACCATAAGAAAGATTTAAAATATTTTCATAAAAATTGAATCATATCAGACATATGTTTAGGCCATACTGTAAAAGAGTTAGAAATCACTGAACATGAAAATCTTAGAGGCTTGGGAATGTGGCCTAGAAGTAGTTTGCTTGCCTCACATGTATGAAGCCCTGGGTTCAATTTCTCAGCAGCCCATAAACAGAAAAAGCTCACTGTGGCTCAAGTGGTAGAGTTGTAATCTTGAGTGAAAGTAGCTCAGGGACAGTGCCCAGATCCTGAGTTCAAGCCCCAGGACTGACAAAACAAAACAAAAACCTTGGAAAGCAACAGAAATGTATGAAAGCTAAATACATTGTTTTTGCACAACCAATGTAGCAAAGCAAAAATTGAGAAGAAAATGATTTTTGAGACCAAAATGGAAACAAAGCATAATGAAATTCATGGGATACAGAAAAGGAAAACCAAGCAGCTAGATAACAATCAATGCTGAAATTAAAGGAACAGAAAGATGTCCAGATAACCTTTAGCATCATTTCAAGCAAAACTAGAAAAGCAAAACAAAACTACACAAAATTAATACAAAATTAATACAAGAAAATAAAACATAAAAATTGTGGCTGACATAAAAACAGAACAAAAATTAGGAAGGGGGAGGGGAAACTGAGCATTATGGGAGGTTGGGGTGCAAATTGATTAGGATACACTGTACTCATGCCTGCAAACATCACAATTACATATTGCTAAAATAGGCTAATAAAAAAACAACCAGAATCAGATATGAGTGGCTCACATGGGTAATCTAGCTACTCAGAAGGCTGGGATCTGAGGATCAGAGTTCAAAGCCAGCTTAGGCAGGAAAGCCCATAACACTCTTATGTCCAATTAACCACCAAAAATATGGAAATGGAGCTGTGACTCAAGGTAGTAAAATGCTAGTTGTGAGCAAAAATGCTCAAGGACAGTGCCCAGGCCCCAAGTTCAAATTCTAATACAAGCAGCACACATACACACACTACCAAAGGTGAACAAAACAAAGAAGTGATTCTTCAAAAAGTACACAAAAGGATCCATGGTTAGTCTAAGACAAGAGGGAGATTTTTCAGGACAAATAACTGATGTCTATAAACATGATAACAGAAGAAATGGACAAACCCCTAGGGTTTTACAGCTTACCCAATCTCGATCAGAGAAAATGGAGAAAACTTGGACAGGACAGTAGTAAAATCTGGGCCTGGGCAGTGTCCCTGAACTGTTCAGCTCAAGGATAGCCATCTACCAGTTGAGCCACAGTGCCACTTCTTTTTTTTTTTTTCTGGTGGTTAATTAGAGATAAGAGTCTCACATATTTTCCTGCCTGGGCTGGCTTTGAAATGTGATCCTCAGATCTCAGCCTCCTGAGTAGCTGGGATGACAGGCCTGAGCCACCGGCACCCAGCATCACTGGCTATTTTAACAAGTAAGGTAGACAAATATTTACTCTATATATGTATGTAAAACAGAATTAGTGCAGGGTGCAGGTTGCTCATGACTATAATCCTAGCAACTCAATAATCTGAGACCTGAGGACTGCGGCTCTAAGCCAGCTTAGGCAGGAAAGTACTTGAGACCCTTATCTCTAATAAACTACTCAGAAAAAGCCTGAAGAGGTGTTGTGGCTCCAGTGGTAGAGCATTAGCCTAGAGTCTGAGAAGCTTGGACACAGCTCCTAGTTAAAACCCAGGACCAGCAAAAGGAAAAAAAAAAGCCCAAAATGGTATTCAGACCAAACTCTCCTCACAACCACCCTAAAACATTATAGATGAGAACGCAGTGAACAAATCAATGGGCATCAGCAGCAAGCACAAGAATAAATGTGTCTACATACGCACATTGACAGACAATATTCAGGTACAGTTTAGAAAGTTAAAAGAAAACAAGGAAACATGAAAAAAATAGAAGAAGTCAATAAGAAAAGGGGTTCTAGGAGGAGGGTGACCTGTAAACCAGGAATGAGATGAGTTCCTGGCCCTGCCAGGAAGCTAAGCAGATGTGAAACGGACACTCTTCACCTTTGAAGGGAGCTGAGCAACACAGTACAATAAGGCTGTTTCTGGCGAGGCTGTGGTGTGAGCACACTGGAGGTGATTACAGACACTTCTCGCAATCCCCCCTCTCATCAGCAGGCCGACCACAGACAGAGAGCCAGCTCACTCACTGTGTCCTGGGCTCGTCCTGGGCTGAGCCACCGTCCCTGCGGTCCAGTCCAAAAGTGTTGAGGGGGAAGAAGCCCACAATCATCACATCTCCATCCACCCGGGCCAGGGCTTTCATTCTGGAGAAGGAACTGGAATCGAGCGATGAAATGCCAGGCATCCCAGATCCTCTTGTGGGGCGGGTGTAACCCTGCCATGTGGGCCCGGGATCCTTGGAAGCCCGCCATGTGGGTCGGGGGTACTTGGAACCCCACCGTGTGGGTCAGAGGTCCTTGGAACCCTGCCATGTGGGGTGAGGGTCCTTGGAACCTTGCCTGTGTGAATTGTGGGGTGAGAGTCGGTTCCAAGTTCCAACTTGCCCACTGTGGGTCTGCCCCTTCTGCTGTGGGGGTGTGTGTCCCATTACGGGATTCAGCAGACCAATTCAGGAGATCTCCACTTCTTTTTTTGGTAACTGTCAGGCCTGCATGTGTCTTGTTTGTACTGTTTATTGTTTTTTGGACTAAATGACTGATGGGACTGGAAACCATGGTCACCACTCCATCTAGCCCCCTAGACTTATAAAAAGAAGCTGAGAAAGAAGAAAAGAAAAGGTACCCCCCAGTTTTTCAGGGAGATAACTTGAAAGAAGTAATGTTTCCTCCCCCATACTCCCCTTCCCAGGTTCCTTTTGCAGAACCTGAAAATGATCAAGAGGAGGAGGGATCTATAGAACCCTCGGTACCTGCTCTTAAAGTTTCTGAGGGGCCAGTCACTTGACGCCGCCGTGGGATCAACCCCCCATCTAATGCAGCTGTTTTTCCCTTACGCGCCGTAGGGACTGTGGATGTGGATGGTCAACAGCAACTCCAATATTGGCCATTTTCTACCAGATATCTACACAATGGGTGCACCCAAAATGCCCCCTTTTCTGAGAAACCCCAGGATTTAATATGGCCAAAATTTATGAGGTTAGACAGGGAGGAAGTGAAAGTCAGGCAGCATATCTTGAGCGGCTCATGGAAGCTTTTAGTCAATATACCCCATATGATCTTGAGACCCAGGAGTCGGCTCAGATGATCATGTTTGCCTGTATAAATCAAGCTGCACCAGACATAAAGAGAAAGTTGCAGGCTCTAGACAAACTTGGTGAAAAGCCTATTAGGGATCTAGTAGCCGTGGCAGAAAAGGATTACAATAAGAGTGTCGCTACCGCCTCGACCAGCAAGGAGACGCGACACCGGACTCTTCTCTCTGCCGTTTATTCAGGACCTTTTTTTAATCTTGTGACCCCAACACCGGGGAGAATTCCCCACAGCCTTAAGTACCCGCTGGGTAGCCAACCCTGATACGCCATGTGGGAACCACCAATAGGTTCAGGTGCGCGGAAGCAAGCCAGATTCTTTGCCTTAGCCATATCAGGAGTTGTTTACCACGAGAGCACTCGCCATCGGGAAGGCGGAGGGCGGAAGCCGGCACCATCTTCCAGGTGCGGCCTCTTGCAGCTCTCTACAGTTCCCCCTGTTTTGTTTAAAGAACACAGATGAGAACAGAGGTCTGATCCCTGTTGTGCAATTGCAAGGACTGCATACAAGCCTTCTCCCAGAGGGCGCCTTCTCTAGGGATGACTCAGCCTGTCCATTGATTCGTTTTTCACAAGGACGGGAAAAGGCGAATCGAACCCGTGTGCAATCAAACATGCTCTCTTCGAGGGCAAAACTCATGCCTCTCGACTGCAGTACTTTGGCTTTGCAATCTGTGTTCATTGTTTTAGGGTGGCAAGCCACGCTTAGGGGGACTGACCTGCTCCAATGACTGTAAAGACTTGGATAATCATGGCTGCACTGCGACGCTGAGAACCTCTAATTTGGCAAATGCACCACAGACATACCAAGGAGGCTAACACCAGGAGGCCTGTCAGGGCTCCCAAACCCGCCCCCTCCTTGAGATGAATCATAGCAGCGGAGATCCATGAAGATAACCCCTCCGCCAATCCGGCATCCACTCGGGTCGAGTTCACCATGACGATGGCAACCCTGAGCTGTTCCATCAGGCTGTCGAACTCCCCAGTTCAATTACCTAAAAGATAACTAAACAACTGTTTAGACAAATTTGCAGCGTTTTTTGAATAGGTTTTTTCCTGGGCCTGAACTCTGGGCCTGGGCGCTGTCCCTTAGCTCTTCAGCTCAAGGCTAGCACTCTTACCACTTGAGCTACAGCGCCACTTCCGGCTTTTTTCTCTTCTTGCTTATGTGGTGCTGAGGAATCGAACCCAGGGCCTCAGGCATGCAAGGCAAGTGCTCTACCACTGAGCCACCTTCCCAGCCCTTCTCCTTAAGATGATTGGGTCATAGCATTAGGAGCATCCTCAGGCACAGACACCCAACGAGGCATTCGGGTAACTAAAGCATATTTAAACTTTGAGGCATTCCAGCATTGGGTTAATGCACAAGGTAAGTTCTTCCATACTCACAATGAACAAAAATGGGGGATACACGCACAGAGGTAGGCCTGTGAGTAATAGAAGATTTAGGTTTAACACTTTGGCCGCCGCAACCCGTAGCAGTTGCCACAACACCAGTCACGGTACCAGAACCCGAAGAGGCTGTAATCAAGGAAACAGTTATGCATCATGTCGTATGGGCATCGGTCTCGGGAACACAGACAGGGTTCCCCATCTCGGTACTGGTCTTCCCAGTTGCACCATCGCAAGGATGAGCAGGAGGACCATCACCCCCCACATCTCGTGCCTCTTCACACTGGGCTTTTCTAGTGAGGCGTTCAGGCACCCACACCGGATCTTGTTGGTCCTGAGGAAAAACACAAACAGAGCCTCGTGCCCATGTCAGTACGGGATCGGGCCCACGCCAGAGCCCTGTCAAGACATCCTTCCATTTTACCATCCCTTTTGCTGGGCCATAAGGTTCATTATGTCTATCTGCTGCGGATTGACTCTGAGCATCCAAATTTAAAAAATTAATAGTAAATAAAGCAAGAGAAAGTCTTTCCTTTGGGGTACGGCCATGGCCAATTCCCCCCTTTTGTTTTTGTAGGCACTCTTTTATCGTGCGGTGAGCACGTTCCACAATGCCTTGGCCTTGGGGATTGTAAGGCAAACCATGTATAAGTTGCACCTCCATTTGATGACAAAAGGAGGCAAACTGTTGTCCTGTGTACGCAGGTCCATTGTCAGTCTTAAGTTGATAAGGTTTTCCCCAGGCTGCCCAGGCCTCCAAACAATGGGCAATAACATTGCGTGCCTTTTCTCCAGCCGAGAACGTGGCATGTATAACACCTGAACAGGTGTCCACAGACACATGTACATATTTTTGGTGTCCAAACTCAGAGATGTGAGTCACATCCATCTGCCAAACTTTTAGCGGGAGCAAACCCCGGGGATTAACCCCAACACTAGGCGGATGCTGATAAATTACACATCGAGGACAGTCTAATATCACCTGTCTCGCATCGGCTCGAGAAATTTGAAATTTTTATTGTAGTGCTTTTGCATTAACATGAAATGTTTTATGAAAGGTTTTGGCTCTGTCTAAGGCAGAGCTAATAAATACCCATTCTTGTCTGGTCCATTGATCCACTACATCATTTCCTTTGCCCAGGGGTCCTGGCAGGCCCGTATGAGCCCGAATATGCAAGGGATAAAAGCATGATTTTCTCTGCCAAATCAACTGTTGTAATTGTTGAAACAATGGACCAACCGGACTGGAACTCTTAATAGGTCCGGCAACCTCTAAAACCTTGAGAGCATTAATAACATAAGCAGAATCAGATATTAAATTAAAAGAAAACGGGCATGCTTCAAAAACTTTTATAACAATTTTTAACTCTACCATCTGAGGAGCACCGGGCTGAAACTGGTGTTGTACCGGTCGTTGTGCCTCAACCATGTAAACACCACATCCCGTTTTTGAGCCATCAGTAAATACATTAGGGGCACTTACAATGGGTTGAGAAGTCGTTACCTTAGGAAAGATAATTGGGTGTTCCTTGAAAATCCCCAAAAGGGGATGTTTTGGAAAGTGGTTGTCTATTTGTCCAGTAAAGCTACATTGTAAAATAGCCCAATCATCTATAGTAGCACACAAAGTTTGAACTTGATGGCTGGTGTAAGGAACTATAATGATAGACGGGGCAATTCCAAAATACTGTAAGCATTGTTGAATTCCAGAGAGTGCAATACCAGCCACAGCAGTAGGGTAATATTCAATGGACTTGGCCGGTGATATTTTCGGGTGAATCCAAAACAGCGGGCCTTCTTGCCACAACAACCCAGTAGGTTGAGACAAGGTAGGGAGTATACACAGGGTAATACTCTTGTCTTCCTGTATTCTCTGTAAGCAGGCATTTTGTAATCTCTCTTCTATCTTATGTAAAGTCTCTCTTGCCTCTTTGGTTAACTGTCTAGGAGAATCCAAAGCAGAGTCTCCTTGTAATATAGCATAAAGGGGTCTCAACTCATAATTTGGTAGCTTTAAATAGCTTCTAACCCAATTAATATCTCCTAACAATTTTTGAAAATCATTTAAGGTTTTTAGATTATCTTTTCTCAACTCTACCTTTTGTGGAGTAACGCAATTTTTACATATTTTCGCTCCTAAGTAATCTATAACCTGGTCCTGCTGTACCTTTTCAGGAGCTATAGACAGTCCTCTGTGCTTTAGCATCTCAATCAAATCCACATACGCCTTTTCCAGCATATGTTTACTCTTTGCTGTTAGTAAAATATCATCCATATAATGAATGCATCTTAATTTGGGATATTTTTGTCTAAGAGGGGCACGAGTTTCATCCACATAAAGTTGGCACATAGTAGGACTATTGGCCATCCCCTGAGGCAAAACTACCCACTCATATCTTTTATCTGGCTCCTCATGATTGCAGGAGGGAATAGTAAAAGCAAACCTCACACTGTCTTGATCATGCAGGGGAATGGAAAAAAAAACAATCCTTTATATCAATCACAATAATGGGCCAAAAGGCCGGCAGGGAAGAAAGCAAAGGTAGGCCTCGTTGTACAGGGCCCACAATTTGCATCTGGTTATTGATGGCTCGTAAATCGTGTAACAAACGCCATTTTCCGGACTTCTTTTTAATAACAAAAATGGGTGTATTCCACGGGGATACTGATGGTTTAATGTGTCCTTGGGTTAACTGTTCCTGTACTAATGTCCTGGCGGCAGTTAATTTTTCAGAGGAAAGTGGCCACTGAGGCACCCACACCGGCTCCTCTGTTTTCCAGGATATGGGGATCCCTCCCCCAGTGGCCCCTAGGAAAAACCCAAGCCCTGCCTGTGGTTTCTCTGGTACACTTTAATAGGCTCCTTGTTCCCTCGTAGAAATTTACCTAGTCCAAAACTGGGGTGATAACCCATACGCACCATCATGTCCTGTGATGCAGGGGAATAGTCATTACTTAATTTAAATCCCATTTCTTTCATAAGGTCTCTGCCCCATAAGGAAACCGGGAGCTCTAACACATAAGGCTGTATTATACCAGAATGTCCTTCTTCATCACTCCAGTGCAGCTGTCTCGCACTCATGTCAGGGGCCTTAGCATATCCCAGACCTTGTAAGGTTTGGGAGGACGCTTGTACAGGCCATCCTGATGGCCAATCTTTTCTGGCAATAATGCTCCTGTCTGCCCCAGTATCCAAAAGGCCCAAAATTTTCTTATTATCAACATTGAGTTCAAGAACTGGTCTTTGGTCCAAATGAAGAGACAGGAATGTTAAGTCTGTTCCCGTGGATCCAAAACCCCCTTTTCCTCTTAGCTTGGGCTGAGCCGCAAAATGGTCATGTAAACTGGGTAAAATCAAAAGCTGAGCAATTCTATCTCCTGGGGAGATGGCTAAAATTCCTTTAGGAGATTCAACCATAATCTTTACAATTCCAGTATAGTCTGGGTCAATCACACCAGGATGCACCTTAAGGCCCCGCAGAATTGTGGATGACCTCCCTATCAACAATCCCACCGTGCCAGGCTCAAGGGGTCCTTGGAAGTCTGTGTCAACTAACTGGACCCCCATTCGGGGAGTTAATACGAGTCTGGTGGTGGCACGGAGGTCCAGTCCTGCTGAGCCCGCAGTGGCTCTCCGCGGTCCTTGGGGTGCCGGAGGGTCGGCCACTGTTCTGGGTAGTAGCTCCTGTCCTGGTTCTCGACTGCCCCATATATTTGCGGGCCCTGAGGGCGGGGGCCCTGCTGCCCGTTTTTTGAATGGGCCTGCGTTAAGGTTCGACCGTTGATGTTTTTCACAGATCGGCATTCAACTACCCAGTGCTTCCCCCTTTTACATCTAGGGCACAGCCCAAGCCGCTTAGGCTGTTGTCCTTTTCCTGTTTCTATCACACTTCCTCTTTCAGGGCAATTACGCTTTATGTGTCCCATCTTGCCGCATCTAAAGCACGCACCTGAGCCTCCTCCTTTCTTCTGGGTTAATTGCACCACAGCAGCAGCTAATCCAGCATTAGTTAGTGGTCCGCCCAGCTCTCTGCAAACTTTCATCCATGCTTCTAGTCCCCTATTCTTATATGGGGTTATGGCGGCTCTGCATTCCTTAGTACACTGCTCGTAAACAAGCTGTTTAATTAATGGCATGGCTGCGTCTGGGTCACCAAAAATTCTGCCAGCGGCCTCGACCATACGAGCAACAAAGTCCGAAAACGGCTCCATAGAGCCCTGCAGGATTTTGGTGAGATTGCCACTCACCTCGCCTTTATTTGGTAAGGCCTTCCATGCCTTTATGCCAATTTTATTGATTTGTTCATAAACTTGGACCGGGTAGCCTATCTGCTGATTGGCGAATCTCCCCTGTCCAAGCAGCATATCTCTGTCCCAAGCTGGGTTTCCCCCAGCCTGATTGGCCGCAGCCTCTTCACTAGCAAATTCAATCAAAAAGGCCTTCCAATCTAAATACTGACCTTGGCTCAAACAAGCTCGTGCGAGCCCACTCCAATCACCGGGTGTCATGCAATGTCTGTTTAGGGCCTCCACCTGGACTACAGTAAAGGAGGCTGTGATTCCATATGTCCGCACAGACTCAGTTAAGATTTTATAACCTTAAAATCTAAGGGTTCATGATATCGCTGTCCCTGTGGATCCTGAAATATTGGACAGGCTAGATGTAACTCGGTTCTGACCGCTTTCCACACGCCTGGGCTGAAAGAACAGCCGGGGCTGCCACTTCCGGGGTCCTCCGCATAGAGCGGAGGGGCCGAAGGTGTGGGGCGGTACACGGAGGGTGTGCATTCGTCTTTATCTGGGTCCTCTCTCTCCTTCCCTTTCCTCCTCTTTCTTATCTTTGTTTTTTCTATTTGTTCTATGAATGATTGTAGTTCCTCTGAGTCTGTAGACTCAGAGGTCTCCAGTTCGGCAAAATCAGGGTATGACCCCCCCACCCCCGCTCTCCTCCTTTTCGCTGTCTGCCCTTTCTGATCTTTCTTCCTGCAGCATTTCTAAGGCGGCCTGACCATTCTCTACCACCTCACTGCAACGCTGGTCCTCGAGACAGCCTCTTATCAGTTTCCATATTGGTCTCACTCCGCTCTTAAGCGTTCCTTGTTCAGAGGCAAAATCTAGGTCCCTCCCTAGTTTCTCCCAAGAGGCCACCGTGAGGCTTCCAGAGACGGTGAACCATGGGGCAACGGTGTCACATTCATTCAAAAATCTCTCTAAAGTACTCTTTTATATTTTTAACTTTTTTGAGTGCAGTAGCTCATTGAGAGCCCAAAAAATTGGGTGCGAAGAAGAAGCGCCCATGTTTTAAACATTTAAAGCTGGTAAACAAACTTTTACTTTCACTTTTGGCTACTCTATTGACTAGCCCCGGGTTCTCACTCTCTCTTTATCTACCGAGAAGAGCAAAAATCCCCCCCCCCCCGCTCTTGTGGCGGATTCCCCTTTTACCTGGGAACTTACTCCCCGCTCTTGTGGCGGATTCCCCTTTTACCTGGGGACTTACCCCCGCTTTTGTCGCGGATTCCCCTTTTACCTGGGGACTTACCGGTGCACCACCCTGACGGCAGAGAGTTCTGAGTCCTCGTTGGGGTTATGGCTGAGTCCCCGTACGGGCCACCACGTGTCGCTACCGCCTCGACCAGCAAGGAGACGCGACACCGGACTCTTCTCTCTGCCGTTTATTCAGGACCTTTTTTTAATCTTGTGACCCCAACACCGGGGAGAATTCCCCACAGCCTTAAGTACCCGCTGGGTAGCCAACCCTGATACGCCACGTGTGAACCACCAATAGGTTCATGTGGGCGGAAGCAAGCCAGATTCTTTGCCTTAGCCATATCAGGAGTTGTTTACCACGAGAGCACTCGCCATCGGGAAGGCGGAGGGCGGAAACCGGCACCATCTTCCAGGTGCGGCCTCTCGCAGCTCTCTACATGAGAGAGAGACAGAGGAGCAAAGACAGGAAAGGAAGGACTGAGAACATGAAATTGAGTGTGAAAAGAGAGAGCGGGGTAAGGAAAAGAGGCCAGATTTGTTGGACTATCCACTATCGCATGCTGAGCATACCTGGTTCACAGACAGCAGCAGTTTCATTCGAGATGGAAAAAGGTACACGGGCACAGCAGTCACCACGGACACTGAGATAGTGTGGGCAGAAGCACTTCCCCAGGGAATGTCTGCACAAACAGCAGAGCTAATGGGACTAACAAAAGCCCTACAGATGGGAAAAGGGAAGAGACTAAACATTTACACAGACAGTCGGTATGCTTTTGTCACTGTCCATATACATGGAGCCATTTACCAACAGAGGGGGCTGCTGACAGCTGAGGGAAAGACTATTGAAAACAAACAAGAAATTTAAAGCCTCATCCGGGCCATATGGGAACCAGGAAATATTGCCATTATGCACTGCCCTGGCCATCAAAAGGGAACTGATTCTATAACCAAAGGAAATAACTGGGCTGATCAGGCAGCTAAGGAGGCAGCCCTCCAACCCAGAGCGGAATTACTGACTCTAGTAGACCCAGGACCATGAGCTTTGCCTCCTGAGCCTCAGTACTCCCAAGAAGACTTGGAGTGGATAAAGAAAATTCCCATGGCCTATAAACCCCCAGACAAAGAAGGAAACAAAGACTGGTGGAAAACTGGTGAGAGGAAACTTACCTTGCCACAAAGATTGGGCAAGGGGATTATTAAGAGAATCCATCGGGTTTCTCACATGGGAACCCGAAGAATGTAGGACTTGCTCTGACATTCAGAAGTAAAAATTAGGCAAGGAAATCAACTTATTGAGGACATTGTTAAAAATTTCAAAGCCCTGCAACCTTATGCAATCCCATTTGTCCAACCTTTCTTTGATTTGTTGTGCTTCCGGGTCTCTATTCAGAAAATTTCGGCCTGAGCCAAGGAGACCTAGGGTTTCTCCTATTGCATCCTGTAATGTTTTCAGAGTGTCTGCTTTGAGTTCAAGGTCTTTGATCCATTTGGAGTTGATTCTGGTGCAGGGTGATATATAAGGATCTAGCTTTAGTTTTCTACATGTAGTTAACCAATTTTGCCAGCACCATTTACTGAAGAGGCTGTCTTTCTTCCATTCTATTGTTTTAGCTTCCTTATCAAAGATTAGATGGCTATAGGTGTGTAGGTTCATTTCTGGGTTTTCAATTCTATTCCATTGGTCCTGAGGTCTGTTCTTATGCCAATACCAAGCTGTTTTGATTACTATGGCTTTATAGTAGAGTTTGAAATTTGGTATTGATATTCCTCCAGCAGTGTTCTTTCCGTTGAGGAGCGTTTTTGCTATTCGGGGTCTTTTATTGTTCCATATGAATTTTTGGATTGCCTCTTCTATTTCCTTGAAGAATGAGGGTGGAATTTTGATAGGTTTCGCGTTGAATTTGTAGATAGCCTTGGGAAGTATTGCCATTTTCACGATGTTAATCTTGCCAATCCAGGAGCATGGGAGGTTTTGCCATTTTTTAAGTTCTGTGTTGATTTCCTTTTTCAAGATTTTAAAGTTTTCATCATAGAGGTCCTTTACTTCTTTGGTTAAGTTAATTCCTAGGTATTTTATTTTTTGTGGGGCTATTACAAATGGAGTTGCTTTCCTAATTTCAGCCACACTTTTCTCATTATTGGCATATAGAAAAGCCATTGACTTTTGGGGGTTAATTTTATGACCTGCTACTTTACTAAAGTTTTGAATCAGCTTGAGTAATTTGGGAGTGGAGTCTATGGGATTCTTTAAATACAAGATCATGTCATCTGCAAAGAGGGAGAGTTTTATTTCTTCTTTCCCTATTTGGATCCCTTTTATGTCTGCATCTTGTCTTATTGCTGTAGCTAGGCATTCTAATACTAGATTGAAGAGAAGTGGAGAGAGTGGGCATCCTTGTCTTGTTCCTGAGTTAAGAGGAAATGGCTTTAGTTTTTCACCATTGAGTATAATGCTGGCTGTAGGTTTGTCAAATACAGCCTTTATTGTATTGAGGAATGATCCATGGATTCCTAATTTTTCCAGAACCTTCATCATAAAGGGGTGTTGGATCTTGTCAAATGCTTTTTCTGCATCTATTGAGATAAGCATGTGGTTCTTATTCTTGCTCCTGTTGATGTGATGAATAATATTAATTGATTTGCGTATATTGAACCAGCTTTGCATCCCTGAAATGAATCCTGTTTGATCATGGTGTATGATTTTTTGGATGAATTTTTGAAGTCGATTGGCCAAAATTTTGTTGAGAAGTTTTGCATCAATGTTCATCAAAGAAATGGGTCTATAGTTCTCTTTCTTTGATGAGTCCCTGCCTGGTTTGGGGATGAGGGTTATGATGGCTTCATAGAATGTGTTTGGTAGTGAGCTTTCTCTTTCAATTTCATTGAAGAGTTGGAGGAGTATTGGTGTGAGCTCTGCTTTGAAGGCCTTGTAAAATTCCGCTGTAAAACCATCTGGTCCTGGACTTTTCTTAGCTGGGAGGTCTCTTATTGCTGTTTCTATTTCAATGCTTGATATGGGCCTGTTAAGCTGGTTTAACTCATCTTGGTTTAGTTTTGGCATGTCAATATTTGCTAGGAAAAGGTCCATTTCTGTCAAGTTCTCAAACTTATTAGCATAAAGTTTTGAGAAGTATTCCCTTATAATGTTCGGAATCTTGGTTGTTTCCGTGGTGATGTTTCCATTCTCATCTCTGAGTTTATTAATTTGGGTGTGTTCTCTCCTTTTTCTGATAAGGTTTGCTAAGGGTCTGTCAATTTTGTTAAGTTTTTCGAAGAACCAACTCTTTGTTTTGTTGATTCTTTCTATAGTTTTTTTGGATTCTAATTCATTTAATTCTGATTTAATTTTGATTATTTCTTTCCGTCTACTGGATTGGGGTTTATCTTGCTGCTCTTTTTCAAGGAGGTTTAGATGTGTCATTAAATTGTTAGTTTCCGATCTCTCCAATTTGTTGATGTAGGAGCTCAGAGCTATAAACTTGCCTCTGAGTTCTGCCTTTGCTGTGTCCCAGAGGAGCTGGTAATTTTTGTGTTCATTTTTGTTGAATAGCATGAACATTTGAATTTCCATTCTAATCTCTTCCATGACCCACTCATGATTCAGCAGTGTGTTGTTCAGCCTCCATGTGATACCGGACTTTCTTTGGTGGCTTTTGGTGTTGAGTTCTAATTTTATTCCCTTGTGGTCAGAGAGAATGCAAGGTATAACTTCAATGTTTCTGAATTTAGACAAGTTTGCTTTGTGGCCTAAAATGTGGTCTATTTTAGAAAACGTTCCATGTGCTGCTGAGAAGAATGTGTATTCTGATGCTGCTGGGTGAAATGTTCGGTAAATGTCTGTTAAGTCTAGTTGATCTATGCAGCTGTTTAGATCTGCTGTTTCTCTGTGGAGTTTTTGCCGAGTTGATCTATCTAGTGGGGAGAGTGGTGTGTTAAAATCAACAACAATTAGTGTCTGCAGAGCTTCTGCAGGGCAAATGACATAGCTAGCAAGATCAATAGAAAGCCCACCGATTGGGAGAAGATCTTTACTAGCCATACAACGGACAAGGGTCTCATATCTAAAATATACTTGGAACTCAAAAAATTAAACCACCCAACAACAAATCCTCAAAGAAACAACTGCCCAATAAATAAGTGGGCGAAAGACTTAAAGAGAAGCTTCTCTGAAGAAGAAAGAAGGATGGCCAATAGACACATGAAGAAATGTTCAACATCCCTAGCCATAAAAGAAATGCAAATCAAAACAACATTGAGATATCACCTCACTCCAGTTAGAACAGCAAAAATCAAGAACTCTAACAACAACAGATGCTGGAGGGGATGTGGACAGAAAGGAACCTTACTTCATTGTTGGTGGGAATGTAAACTTGTTCAACCACTTTGGAAAGCAGTATGGAGATTCCTCAAAAGACTTCACATAGATCTCCCCTATGATCCAGCAATCCCACTTTTGGGCATTTACCCAAATGTTTACAAACAAGACCACACTAAAGCTACCAGCACAACTATGTTTATTGCAGCATTATTTACCATAGCTAAGATATGGAACCAACCCAGATGCCCCTCAGTAGATGAATGGATCAAGAAAATGTGGTATATATACACAATGGAATTCTATGCCTCCATCAGAAAGAATGACATTTCCCCATTTGTTAGGAAATGGAAAGGCTTGGAAAAAATTATATTAAGTGAAGTAAGCCAGGCCCAAAGAAGCATAGGTCCCATGGTTTCCCTTATTTGCAATATCTAGTATACGTATGAGTCAAGCAGAAAAGGTCAGATAATGTGATGTTAGGAAAACGAACCCTTAAATATGTATTTTAATGTTTTCGTTTCTTTCATGCATGTGTTTCTAACGCATTTATAAGATTATTTCTTTGTTGCTTTGTATGTCCCTCCCCCACAGTGTAACCCCCGCTTTCGCTATATTTGATGTCAGTATAACATGTGGAGGAGATGGGGACAAACAACTCATTTAAGGATTCAGGTGGACCTGTTACAACAATGAGAAGTACAAAATGTCATGTCAAAACCAACTTTACAATGTCGGTGTGGGGGGGGGGAGGGGGTTATAATTGGGTGGGGGGAGGGGGGAGGCTGGGAAGGGAGGTGAAGGGTAAACAAAGGAGGAGGCTGCAATGCTTAGTAAGAAATGTATGCATTATCCTGCCCATGTAATTGTAGCCCCTCTGTACAGTATGTTCTCAAATAAAATAAAATACAATTAAAAAAAAATTTCAAAGCCTGTCAGCTCACCAATGCCCCCAATCAACCGGTTCCAAAAGAGCTTGCCTCGGTGGAGATAGGCCAGGTGTGTAATGGGAAGTAGACTTCACAGAAATTAAAACTGGAAAATTTGGATATAAATATTTGCTAGTTTTTGTAGACACCTTTTCAGTATGGGTTGAAGCTTACCCAACAAAGCATGAGACCACGAACATCATGGCTAAGAAGATCCTGGAAAAAATCCTACCCAGGTATGGCTTCCCATCCACCATCGGGTCAGACAATGTACTGGCTCAAAAGTAAGTCAGGGAATAGCCGCAGCACTGGGGATGGATTTGAAATTGCTCTGTGCTTATAGACCCCAGAGTTCAGGGCAGGTATGAATGGGATTCTAAAAGAGACCTTAACTAAATTGGCCTTAGAGACTGGCGCAGACTGGGTATCACTCCTTCCTTTCACCTTGTTTAGAATAAGAAATTCACCCTATCGGCTTGGCTTTACTCCTTTTGAAATAATGTATGGACAGCCTCCACCCATTATCCCTAGCCTTCAGACTGAATTGCTTGCTGATTTGGATGATACTGAATTTCTGTGTAAGCTTGACTATTTACAGCTGGGGCATATGTGGCCCCAGCTTAGAGCATTAAATGTTCTGCTTCTATTCCTACCCCCCCCCCATTTGTTTAAACCAGGGGACTGGGTGTTCGAAGGCACAACTTGAGATCTCTGGAACCATGGTGGAAGGGACCTTACATGGTGCTACTGGCTACACCCACTGCTCTTAAGGTGGATGGCATTGCTGCTTGGATCCACTGCTCCCACGCCAGACCGGCTGACCCCTTTGCCCTGGACGACCATGGAGAAACATGGGAAGTCTCCAAGCATCCTACCCAACCACTCCGCATACGCCTCAAGAAAAGAAAAATGGACTGATTGTTATTGGTATACTCATTCAAGATCAAGAGCTGTTGGAGTTTAGTTTCGGGCCAGAGCTACAAGATTGTGGCTCAGGACCATAAGTCAAGGAGGGGAATGAAAGGTTAAAGTTTGAGGCAGTGACCACTTGTTGCTTGTTTCTATCTAGCAAAGCAACATATGGTGGTAATCAAAATACCTCGTTGATTGTGTGCCTTTATAAGACCTGCAAATCCTTAGCTCGGGGCTCTCCTCCTAGGCTCCGCTGTGTCGGAGTGTAGGAAGAGGCCTGAGCTGCAGCCCATTTAGATAAAACAGCTATAGAGTCTGACTCTTGGTGGTCTTCTTGGAGGGGGGCCTGTGACCTTGGCATAACACCTTCAGAAGACATGAAGTCAGAGACAAGGTCTTCAAAGGCGGCAGGCTCCTGATGATGGTGGGTATATTTGCATTAAGCAAGACAATGTGATGCACATGAAGCTCCTGGAGATGCTGCAGCTGTCCTAGATGCTCCCTGATCATCCAGGGATACTGGAACTCCTTGTGAGGGTGAGGGTCCAAGTCGCCACCCGTATTGGGACAGTTGAGGATGTGAAGGTTCTTCATTCCACCCAAGTTAGGAGCAAGTTCTTTCCTAATTCCTGGATGCCAAAATTCACTCCCCACCAGTTCCTGGATGGAGTCCAGCCTCACCACATGCAGAGCCTTCTGGATTTCAGAGATGGAGTCAGACCAAATCTGCAGCTTCCTGGAGCACAGCTGGACTCATTCTCTCCTCTCCCTGGCCCAGTGTAGCAGGTGTGTTTGGAGAGCATCCTGGGCGCCATCTTCGATGAGCAGATGCATAATTTTCACCAAGGGTTTCTCTGCAGTCTTTGCTGAGCAGTGATTTACAGCTCGCCTGTCAGTCAGAACATCTGGAGGAGCGATGCGGGCATGGAGACATACCCCCATGTCCATATCTCCACAGATTGATAACTTGTAGTTTACATTGCCTGGGAGCTCCTTCTTGGCAAGTAGCAGATCCAGCCCATCCAGGACAGCCTTGAAGGTCTCCAGGTCGGGAGACTCTGCCAGATCCCTCAGGGGGAGGCAGGGGAAGGGCCAGGCCTGCCCCAGGTCCTTCAGCACCTCTGTGTGGCCCTGGGCATAGATCTCTATGAACAGTGAAGGGAACAGCAGCAGAGGAAGATCGTCTACAGCAAAGATGGCCAGGGCCTGGTTGCTCAGCAGACTCTGCATGGCTAGATGCTGGAGCGAGGGTGGGGCTCCAATGCTCATCTTGATGGACCAGATGTGGGCCAGGTGTGCAGGGCTCTCTGAATCCCAACAGGGCCAGGCACTCACTGTGCAATCCAGAATTCTTCTTCTGTTCTCTGATCCCTAGATATCCTTCAAGCCCAACCCCAGCCTCACCATTGCATACCTGCCAATGAGAGAGCAGCTTCTGATGGAATTTTTGAGACACACCATGCACACCTTGGTTGGCTTTTGCACTTGAGATTAATTCAAATATTGATTTTAACCAAAAAGGGATAGGTTTAAAGGCCTGTCCCACACAGCCCAGCTTCTCTCTGTATTGTAAATCACACTTTATCAAAATGACCTCCACTTTTATTCCTTAATCCCTCCAGACATTCTCACAGATGTTCCACTGCAAAGCCTGCAAGGAGAGAAGTCATCTGAATTGATAACATCCACAAAGCCTGCAGGAAATCTTTTCTCTGGAGTTCTTTCCCTCTCTGAATCCCTTCCTATTCTTCTTCATCCTTCCTTCCTTCCCTCCCTCCCTCCCTCTCTCCGTATATCCTTCCCTCCCTTCCTTTCTTGCAAGTTTCTTTTTAATCCCCATTCTAGACCTTGGGTAAGGGTTTATTTGTTTGTGTATTTGTGCCAGTTCTTGCATCTAGGTGCTATCTCTGAGCTTTGGTTCACAATGCCAGAACTCTACTACTTGAGCCACAGCTCCACTTCTTGCCACTTTTGGAGGTTCACTAGAGATAAGAGTCTCAAAGATGTCTGTGCCCAGGCTGCCTATGTATGGAAACGCTCAGATCTCCGACTTGCAGAGTTAAGGTTCTAGGTATGCACACTCCTCATTCTTTGGTGCTGAAAAATGATATCTTTCTACTCATGCTTTTTCATTTTTTTATTTTTGATCGATACAGAAAATTATAGATGGTAAGGGATTATTCTACAACTTAGGGGTTTTCTTACAACCATTCAGAAAAACAAAATCATGATCCAGTTCTTTCCAGGCAGAATTGACTCCAGATTCCTGCTGCTGTGTGCACAGGACACATGGAACCCCAAAGCACTCACAAACTCCTGGGGTTCCAGAGTTACAATTGAACTGACAAACTCAGGACCAGATGCCCTGTCTCTTCCATCTACACTGAACACGGGGGTCTGTGCCCCCTGGAGAATGCTCTTCCTGGCTTTCATTTCTGCTGCTAGGAAGCAATTCTAGAAGAGAGGTGCACAACTACAAAGACAGAGTAGAAAGGCCAGAAAGATGCTCTTCTGTGAGCAGCCAGGAGCCATTTGACTCCAGGGTACAGAATCGGTATTTGTTCAGGTAATGACTGAATTTGGTACAGATCTGGACTTTATGGCTTGGTCCCATGTCCCTCAAAGTCTGTGCCAAGACAGCAAGAACCTGAGCAAATCTCTCCGGGTGGATGTCCCAAGGCCACTGATTTTGAGGGTAGTAGCTCTCCAGAGGGGCAGGATAGAGCCCTCGTCTCAAATGACCCATCTGGGCCGTGTGGCAATGGAGATGTGGTTTCCATAGAAGCTGAAGAACCTGAGCTGGAAACACTGGCTCAGGGCGGGCAGGATGGCCGAGAGCTGGACATCCGTGAAGGCTAAGTCCTCCAGGGCCAGGGTCTCCAAGGTGCCGGCCACTCCATGCAGCAGGTCTAGCAGGGTCTCAAGACTGAAGCAGACCGTGGACAGGCTCCTCAGACGCAGGTGCTTGAGCTGTTTGGTGCAGGGACACTGGAACAGGAACCTCAGGTGAGCTTCGCTCAGCAGACACGAACTCAGAGACAAGGTCTTTAAAGACGTCAGCATCCTGAGGATGGAGGGCGGCTGTTCGTAGTGGAAGCAGACATCGTGTACATAAAGCTCCTGCAGATGCTGCAGCTGCCCCAGCTGTGCCCCAAATTTGCAGGAACACCAGCCATTCCTGGAGCTGGAAGTGAAGAAGCTGCCACACATCTTGGAGAAGTTGAGGATGTGAAGGTTCTTCATGTGGCCCAGGTAAGGGGCAAATGTTTTCAGAAGTTCTTGACATGGGAAATTACTCACCACCAGCTCCTGGATGGAGTCCAGTCTCACCACACGCAGAGCCTTCTGGATTTTATAGATGGAGCCAGACAGAATCCGCAGCTTCCTGGAGCACAGCTGGACTCGTTCTTTCCTCTTCCTGGCCCACTGGAGCAGGTAGGCTTGGAGAGCATTCTGGGCGCCATCTTTGATGGTGAGATCCCTGATGACCATCAAGGGCTGCTCTTCAGTCATCATTGAACCACAGCTCTCTGTTGGTTTGTCAGTCAGGACATCTGGATAAGAGATTTGGGCCATTGAAGGGTAGCCCTGTATCCAGATGTTGGGGTGCTCATTCCGCAGGTCGAGGACTTGCAGTTTCCACCTACTGGGGCGCTCCTTCTTGGCCAGTAGCAGATTGAGCCCATCCAGGACAGCCTTGAAGGTTTCCAGGTCTGGAGACTCTGCCAGGTCCCCCAGGGGGAGGCAGGGAAAGGGCCAGGCCTGCACCAGGGCCTTCAGCATCTCTGTGTGGGCCCTCTCATAGACCTCCATGAACAGCAAAGGGAACAGCAACACTGGTAGATCCTCCAGGGCAGAGATGGCCAGAGCCTGGTTGCTCAGCAGACTCTGCATGGCCAGATACTGGAGCGAGGGTAGGGTTCTGCGGCTCATCTTCACGGGCCAGAAGTGGAGTAGATATGGACCAGGTGTGCAGGACACTCTGAATCTCAGTAGGGCCAGGCAAAACACAGCAGACTCCAGGCTTCTGCTCTTTTCTGGCTGTTTGGTATCTTTATATCCTAGCCCCACCCTCCCCTCTGTGTATCTACCAATGGGAGAGCAGATCCTGATGGTATTTCTGAGTAACACCCACCACACCCTGTCTGAGTCTAACCATCTAGATTAATTTAAACAGAGATTCTACCCAGACTGATAGGATTAAAGGCAGGACCCACTGAGCCCAGCTTCCATTTCAAATGTGTAACACACACACACACACACACACACACACACACACACACACACACACACACACACACACACACACACATCCGGCCTTTATTTGTTAACCCTTTGAGAAAGTTCCACAGATATTTCACTGCCTTGAGCCTGCAAATGTTCCAAGAACATCAGCCAGCCCAATCTGATAGCATCCACAAACACTTTTCTAGAAAATTCTTTCACTTCCTTCCTTCCTGTCCTCCTTTGCTTACGTTGCCCCTCCCTCTTTCCCTTTCTCTCTTTTCTCTCTTTCTCTCCCTCTTTCTTGCTCTTGCTTTTTCTCTCACCCTCTCTCTCTGTCCCTTTTTTCTTTTTCTATCCCTTTTTCTGCTCTCTCTCACCTTCTCTCTCACCATCCCTCCCTCCCTCCTGCCCCCTCTCTCTTTGTATGCAAGTACTCAGGGCCTCTTGTTTTCATTTGGCTTTTTCCCTCAAGGCTGATGGCCGAGCACTCAAGCCACAGCTCTACTTCTGTTTTTTGTTGGTTTACTGGAGACAAGAATCCCTTGAACTCATCTGCCTCACTGGCTTTGAACCATGAACCTCAGAGCTCAGCCTCCTCTTTGCCTGGGATTACAAGAGTGATACACTAGGTGCCAGCAGCTAGTTTCTTTTGTAGGACAGGACAGAGGCCCTCTCTCTTTCTAAGGTCTCAACCTGTTGTGTTCAGTACATGCTGGGCCCAGCTGATATCACCAACCCTGCGGTTCAGCATCAGATTTGGAAGATAAGAAAGGGCATTTGACTGCTCTTTGTAAGTATCATCCACATAGCAGGACACACATATTCATTAATTCAGTTATTTTATTGATTCATTCAAAAAATGCTTTCAGTCTCTAAGAAGGCAAAATTATTTCTTCTTTTCATGCTTTCTGGTTTTCTCTTCTTTGTTCTTTCAGTGTGTGTGTGTGTGTGTGTGTGTGTGTGTGTGTGTGTGTGTGTGTGTGTGTATGTGCGTGTGTGTGTGTGTGTGTGTATGTGCGTGTGTGTGTGTGTGTGTGTGTGTGTGTGTGTGTGTGTGTGTGTGCTTCTAGTGGGATTTGAACTCATGGTCTGGCACTGTCTGTCCCCCAGCTCTTTCCATTCAAAGCTGGCAATCTACCACATGACCCACAGATTCCACTTCCAGCTTTTGGTGGCTAATTGGAGATAAGAGTCTAAGAGGCTCTTGCCCAGATTGAAGGTGAACTGTGATCCTCAGATTGTGATCCCCAGACTAGTTATAATTACAGGTGTGAGCCACCAGCCTGAGCCTGAGGGGTGACTTATTCTCTTTGGGTTGTTGTTACTGATCTTGACTTTGAATGCAGAGCTCTTTTGCTCAAGGCCAGTCCTCTACCACATTGACCCACAGCTCCACTTCTGGTTTTCTGGTGGTTCACTAGAGATGAGAGTCTCGTGGACTTTCCTGACCAGCTGTCTTTGAACTGTGATTCTCAGATTTCTAAGTGGTTTAGGGGCTAGAATTCTGGGCAGAAGCAGTACTCTGATTTTTGGATTCTGAGAAATGACATCCTTCTGCTTACTGTTCTTTTTTCTTTGGAAATGAATTAATTGATGTGTAGACATAGAAAACTGTACACAGTCAGAAGTTTGCTTACAACGATTTAGAAAGACAAGATCGTATTTGAGTTCTTTCTAAGCAGAATTCATTTGAGATTTCTGATGGTGGGTGCACAGGACACATGTACCCCGAAAGTACCCAGAAACACCTGGGGCTCCAGAGCTACAATTGACCTGAAAATCTCAGGATCATAAGGTAAAGCTGGATTCGGAAATCCTTACCCAAAAGACCACCAGACACTGTCACCAATGTAAAAGCAAAGGAGTCTTTATTTCAAACTGAAGCTTGGTCTCCCTATTGCCCTCCCCCTCTCAACCCCTCTCCCCCCTCCCGCTGTGTACAAGTCAGCAGCCTACAATGCTGAGAGGCGGCCCCAAGCCCAGGGTTACAGCACCTGTTGTACACTTTTTAGGGAAGGCAGGGGCTTTGCATACATCATAGCATCTTGTAACAAATCACTACACACCATGGGAAAATCATAAAACAACTCCATAGTATGATTGGCGCACTACACAGAGAGAAAGGACCAGAAACAGGTTGTTGGTTAGATCCAGACGTAATTTGCACTGGTTGGCTTGCACAGGGGAGTCTTCAAGAGGATGCATGCTAAACTGCAGGGTGTCCAGTTCAGAGAATGGTCACCAGACTCCAGGAAGGCTGTTCTGGAATTTCAGATACCTTGACCTCCTAGCATCTCTGGTTCCCAGGATAGTCTGTGCAAGGCTATTTCAGATACTTCGAGATCCTGGCATCCAGGGTTCCCAGGACTGTCTGTGGCTGGCTTAGGTCAAGGGCTAAGTTGCAGAACTGAGCTGGGGTCTTAAGTAAAAAGAGAGTTGCTCAGGTTGCTCAATAAGCCCTGTCTCTTCCACCCACGCTGAACATTTGGGTCTGTGGCCCTGGAGAATTCTCTTATGTCCTGGCTTTTATTCTGATGCTGAGAAGAGATTCCAGAAGAGAGGAGCCCAACTACACAGACAGAGCAGAAAGGCTGGGAAGCCCCTCCTCTGTGAGCACCCAGGAACCACCTGGGCCCAGGCTGTAGAACTGGCACTTGTTCTGGTGATGACAGAAATCAGTACAGATTTGGACCCTCTGGGTTGGCCCCAGGTCTCTCAATACCTGCCCCAAGCTTGCCAGAACCAGGGCAAGTCTCTCAGGGTCGATGTTCTCTAGCCCCCACTCCTGAGGGTGGTAGCTCTCCAGAGGGGCAGGATAGAGGCCCCGGCTTAAGTGGCCCAACCTGGCCGTGTGGCTCAGGAGGTTGTACAGGGCAGCCATGGAGATGTGGTTCCCATAAACACTGAAGACGCGGAGCTGGGAGCACTGGCTCAGGCCCGGCAGGATGGCCGAGAGATGGGCATCCGTGAAGGCACAGTCCTCCAGGGCCAGGGTTTCCAGGGTGCTGGCCACCTGCTCCAGCAGGTCTCGCAGGGACTCAGGACTCGAGTTATCCATGAACAAACTGGTCAGTTGCAGGTGCTGGAGCTGCCTGGTGCAGGGAGCCTGGGACAGACACCTCAAGTCGGCCTCCTGCAGTGCACAGGCGCTCAGAGACAAGGCCTTCAAAGGCCTCAGGCTCCTGAGGACGGCGGGCAGCTTTCCATAAAGAAAGAGGACTTCGTGCACATGAAGCTCCTGGAGATGCTGCAGCTGGCCCAGATGGGCCCCAATTTTCCAGGAATACCAAGAGTTCTTTTGGCTGGCAGTGTAGAAGTCGGCACGCATCTTGGAGAGCTTCAGGAGGTGAAGGTTCTTCATCTGGCTGAGATAAGGGGCAAAGATCTTCATAGTCTCTCGATTCCAGAATTCACTCACCACCAGTTCCTGGATGGAGTCCAGCCTCACCACATGCAGAGCCTTCTGGATTTCAGAGATGGAGTCAGATGAAATCTGCAGCTTCCTGGAGCACAGCTGAACTCTTTCTCTCCTCTCCCTGGCCCAGTTGAGCAGGTGGGCTTGGAGAGCATCCTGGGTGCCATGTTTGATGGTCAGATCCATGGTGATCATCAAGGGCTGCTCTTCAGTCATCCCTGAGCAGTGGCTCTCTGTTGGCTTGTCAGTCAGGATGTCTGGAGAAGAGATACGGGCCATTGAAGGGTACCCCCATGTCCAGATGTTGGGGTGCTCCTTCTGCAGACTGAGCACTTGCAGTTTCCACTGACTGGGGCGCTCCTTCTTGGCCAGTAGCAGATCGAGCCCATCCAGGACAGCTTTGAAGGTTTCCAGGTCTGGAGACTCTGCCAGGTCCCCCAGGGGGAGGCAGCGGAAGGGCCAGGCCTGGACCAGGGCCTTCAGCACCTCTGTGTGGGCCCTGGCATAGACCTCCATGAAGAGTGAAGGGAAGACCAGTACTGGCAGAGTCTCCATGGCAGAGATGGCCCAGGATGGGTGGCTCAGTAGGCTTTGCATGGCCAGATGCTGGAAGGAGGGTGGGTTCCTGAGGCTCATCTTGATGGATGAGATGTTGATCAGAAGTGGGCCAGTTGTGAGGGGCTCTCTGCCTCCCAGCACGGCCAGGCACCCACTGCAGACTCCAGAGCACTCTGCTTCTTTCTGGACCCTGGGCATCTTTATAATCCAACCCCACCCTCAGCACTGCAGATCCACCAATCAGAGAGCAGCCTCTGATGGGATTTCTGAGACACACCCAGCACACCTGGAAAGGTGCCACCTTGCAGATTAATTCAAACTAGGATTCCGGGACAAAACCAATGGCCCTATAGACTGGACCCACTCAGTCAAGCTTCTCTTTCAAATCTGAAATAAAATGGACACAGAGACTTCCCTCCCTTATATCTTGTTCCCTCCAGACATTTCCAACGTTACTCTGCCCTGAGGCAGCAAAAGGCTCAAAGAAAATCACTCATTCCAACCTTATAGCATTCACAACGAGTTCTACAAATTTCCTTATTTCTTTCCCTTTTTTCTTTCCCTCTTTCCCTCCTTCCTTCTTTTTATTCTGTCTTTTTCCCTTTTTCTTTCTTTCCTTTCCATCCTCCTTTCTTCACTTCCTTCCTTCCTTTCTTCCTGTCTGCCTTCTCTTATGTCACCCTCCGTCCTTCTTCCCTCCCTCCCTCTCTCTCCACTCTCTCTCTTTTTTCTCTGTCTCCCCCCCCTCTCTCCCTCCTTGTCTCTCTCCTTATATGAAGGTACTCAGGGCCTCTTGTTTTGACTTGGCTTTTTCCCTCAGGGCTGAGGCATACCACTCAAGCCACAGCTCCACTTCTATTTCTTGGTGGGTTTACTGGAGGCAAGAGTCCCTTGGACTCATCTGTGTTGCTGGCTTTGAATCATGAACCTCAGAGTTCAGCCTCCTGAGTGCGTATGACTACAGGTGTGATACACGGGACAGCAGCAGCTAATTTTCTTTTGAGTGACAAGACAAAGAGGCCCTCCCTCTTTCTAAGATTTTAACAGACAACCACAACTGGCACAAAAAAAACCTGAAACAAGCCAGCATCAAGGTCCAACATACACAGATCTAATTTTGCTGAAAAGATGTTGTGTAGGGGAATTGCCATCAAATACTGAATACTCCCTCATGAGAACATTAAATCTATTTCTTAAGCTCATGTGTACTCTTGGATGAGAATTCTCAGTAGTTAAACTGTAGTCACTGCGATTTGATGAAACATGACTTGAGAATAAGAAATATTCACCTCCTGTTCACCTAGCACACCAAAAAGAAGGAAGGCAGGAAGGAAAGAAAGGAGAGGAGGGGTGTAGGAGGGACGGAGGGAGGGAAGAAGGAAGGAAGGAAGGAAGGAAAGAAGGAAGGAAGGAAGGAAAGAAGGAAGAAAGGAAAGAAGGAAGGAAGGAAGGAAGTGAGGGAGGGATGAAGGGAGGGAGACAGGGAGGGAGGGAGGGAGGGAGAGGGAGGGAGGGAGGGAGAGAGGAAAGGAGGGAAAAAGAAAGAATATTGACTTACACAGGACTTTGGTGGCTCACACCTTTAATTCTCCTAGTCAGGAAGACTAGATGTCAGGATGGCAGTTCAAAGCCAGTCTGACCAGAAAGTCGTTGAGAAGCTTTCTGTTAACCTTTAAATTTAATTGTGAAGATGATATACAGAAGGATTACAATTTGAGTACATTTCCTTTAAAACGGTGTCCTTCATTCCTTCCACTTTTTCTCCTTCCCACTGACCTCCCCTCCAAAGTGTAAAGTTCATTTCCCACCATTTCCACGCTTCCCCATCCTCTCCCAAATGAGATAAATGTGCATACAAGACAAAGGCACAGAAATAAAAAACAACAAAAAGAGGCAAAAAAGAAAACAAAAATGAAATAAAAGGAACAGAGAATGCAATAAAATCGGGCTAGCTTCCATTTCTTAGAGTTCATTTTGATTAGCATCATTTTATATGATCCCATCATGCAAATTGAACCCTTGTGATCCTTTTCTAAGCATATCCTCCTTTCTTCTCACTGTGTGAGTATTTACAAGGCTGTTTGATTAATCATGTCCAAGTCTTTTACTATCCTTTGGATTTACCATAGATTTATACGCACATTTGAATGATAACAAATGAGGGAAACCGTGCATTTTGTTTCTTTGGGTCTGGCTTACTTTACTTAGTGTAATTTTCTCAAAGTCTTCCATTTCCACATGAGTAGGGAAATAACATTCTTTCTGATGGAAGCATAAAGTTCCATGGGATATATATACCACATTTTCCTCATTCCTTTATCCACTGAGGGACAACTGGATTGGCTCCATATCTTAGCTAGGGTATCAGTGCTGCAGAGATCAGGGTTGTGCTGTTTTAATGTGGCCTGATTTGGGCCATTTGCATAAGAATGAAGTTTTATGGATGGTTAGTTGGGGAACCTCCATACTGCCTTCCTTAGTAGTTACACAAGTCTACATTCCCCACCAACATTTGTAGTATTGTTCCCTTTTGGCCATATCCTCAACATCATCTTTTATTGTTAGGGATTTTTGGATGGTTTTTTTTTTGATAGTAGCCATTCTAATTGGGATGAGGTAGAATCTCAAAGTTGATTTGATTTGTATTCCTTTTATAGCTAGGAATGTGGAACACCTCTTCATGTGTCTATGGGCCATTCATGTTTCTTTTTCATAGAAATCACTCTTTAAAGCTCTAGCTGGCTAGTCATTACTTTGAGGTTTTGTTTTTGGTAGGGTTAATTTGTTTAGCTGTACTTACATTTTAGATAGGAGGCACTAGTAAGTAAAGATGTTATCCCATTCTGTGGGCTATTTGTCTTGCTACTGTGTCCTTTGCCATGCAGAAGCTCTTCAGTTTTTTCAGTTCCATTCATCTAGTTATTATTTAACTTGTGGTGATTCTGGGTCTTTATTTAGGAGTTTTGGCCTATACCAAGGAGCTTCCTGCTTCTCCTATTCCTTCCAGTAATATTTCCAGGGGGTCTGGTGTTCCATTAATGTCTGTGATCTAATGGGAACTGACTCTTGTGCGATGTGTTATGGAAGGATCTAACTTCAGTTTTCTGCATGTGGATAGCCAAAACTGCCAGCACTATTTGTGGCACAGGCTGTCTATCTTCCATCTTGTGTTTCTCCTTCCATTCTGATCTTTTCAATGAACCACTTCTTCTGCAACAATATATTATTCAGTCTCCATGAGTTATAGAGATTTTATGATGACTGGTTGGTGTGTGAGTGTGTGTGTGTGTGTGTGTGTGTGTGTTTGGTCAATAATGGTGGGGTGAACTCTGGGCCTGGGCACCGTCCCTCACCTCTTCAGCTCAAGGCTAGCACCCTACCACTTGAGCCACAGAGCTACTTATGGCTTTTTTCTGCTTATGCGGTGCTGAGGAATGGAACCCAGGGCCTCATGCATGCAAGGTAAGTGCTCTACCACTGAGCCACCTTCCCAGCCCATGATGACTGTTTATATTGAACTATAATAATACAGCATGTGGTCTGACAGAATGCTGGGAATAATTTTAATATTTCAGAACTTGTGCAGACTTTCTGCACAGACTTATATGTTATTGGTTTTGGAAAATATTCCATGTGCTTCTCAGAAAAATATGTATTCTGATGATGCCTGGTCAAATATTCTGTAGATGTCTGTGAAGTCTAGTCAGTCAATGCAGATATTTAGGGGATTTAGTTCTGACGTTTTTCTGTTACACTTTATGGGTTCATTTATCCAGTGAAACAGTGGTATGTTAAAATCACCAACAATTACTATTTTTGATTCTATGGGTTTTTTTTTTAGGTCCTATAGTATTAGTTTGATGAAGTTGGGTGCTCTGGTATTGGTGAATAGATATTTAGAATGGTTAGAAACTTCTAGAAGAGATCCCTTTATTAGTTTGTAATGCCCTTTGTCTCTTCTAATTTTAAATTGAAATCTATTTTTTCTGATATTATTACTGGTACTCCAACCTGTTTATGGGAGCAATTTTCTTGAAAGCATTTATTCCAGTCTTTCACATTCAAAATGTTTGTTTTTCTTGGCAAGATGTGTCTTGCACATGGATAGATCTTGCTCTTTTATCCTACTAGTGAATCTATGTCATTGAATTAAAGAGTTAAGTCTATTAACATTGAGAGTGAGGACTGAGAAGTGTTTGGTAATCCTGCCATGTTATCCACCTTTTTAGGGACTCTGCCTTGACATTTCTCACTATATTTCTCTGGTTTTCTGATAAACAGCCATATCTCTGCCATGACTTAGATTCCTATCTTCAATAAACTCCACAGAAAAAAAGAGGAAAGTACTGTTTTGGTTCAAATGTTGGAGCAAAAGCATTGAGGAAAAGAAGCTCAAGGACACTGGCCATGCCCTCAATTCAAGTTGTGAGATGAACAATAAAAAAAAAAGACAGGAAGGAAGGAAGGAAGGAATGAAGGAACGAACCAATGAACAAATGAATGAATGAAGGAACAAAGGAAGGAACAAAGGAAGGAAGGAAAGAAAGAATGAGGGAAAAAGGAAGGAATGAAGGAGGAAGGGAGGAAGGGAAATAATTTTCTAGAGAAATGTTTGTGCATGCTATAAGATTGGGCTGGCTGATGTTCTTGGAACTTTTGCAGGCTCAAGGAACTGAAATATCTGTGGAAATTTCTCAAAGGGATAAAAAATAAGCACAGGAAATGTGTGTGTGTGTGTGTGTGTGTGTGTGTGTGTGTGTGTTACACATTTGAAATGGAAGCTGGGCCCAGTGGGTCCTGTGTATAATCTTATCACTCTGAGTAGAATCTCTGTTTAAATTAATCTAGACCATTTGAACCAGATGAGGTGTGGTAGGTGTTACTCAGAAATCCCATCAGAATCTGCTCTCCCATTGGTAGATACACAGAGGGGAGGGTGAGACTGGGGTATAAAGATGCCAAAGGGCCAGAGAAGAGCAGAGGCCTGGAGTCGGCCTTGAGTGCCTAGCCCTGCTGGGATTCAGAGAGTCCTGCACACCTGGTCCACATCTGCTCCACTTCTGGCCTTGAAGATGAGCCACAGGACCCCACCCTCGCTCCAGTATCTGGCCATGCAGAGCCTGCTGAGCAACCAGGCCCTGGCCATCGCTGCCCTGGAGGATCTACCAGTGTTGCTGTTCCCTTCGCTGTTCGTGGAGGTCTATGCCAGGGCCCACACAGAGGTGCTGAAGGCCCTGGTCCAGGCCTGGCCCTTCTCCTGCCTCCCTCTGGGGGACCTGGCAGAGTCTCCAGACCTGGAAACCTTCAAGGCTGTCCTGGATGGGCTCGATCTGCTACTGGCCAAGAAGAAGCGCCCAAGTAGGTGGAAACTGCAAGTCCTCGACCTGCGGAATGAGCACCCCAACATCTGGATACAGGGCTACCCTTCAATGGCCCAAATCTCTTATCCAGATGTCCTGACTGACAGGACAACAGAGAGCTGTGGTTCAATGATGACTGAAGAGCAGCCCTTGATTTTACTCATGGACCTGACCATCAAACATGGCACCCAGGATGCTCTCCAAGCCTACCTGCTCCAGTGGGCCAGGGAGAGGGGAGAACGAGTCCAGCTGTGCTCCAGGAAGCTGCTGATTCTGTCTGGCTCCATCTCTGAAATCCAGAAGGCTCTGCGTGTGGTGAGGCTGGACTCCATCCAGGAGCTAAAGGTGAATAAATTCTGGCATCGAGAAACCATGAAAAAAGTTGCCCCTTACCTAAGTCAGATGAAGAACCTTCGCATCCTCCAATTCTCCAGGATGAGACTGACTGTCACTTGCAGACACAAGAATTTCTCATATTCCTACAAATATGCTGTACATCTGGGACAGCTGTATCATCTGCAGGAGCTGTATGTGCACGACGTCTTCTTCATTTATGGACGGCTGCCCACCATACTCAGGAACCTCACCCTTTTGAAGACCTTGTCTCTGAGTTCGTGTCCACTGAAGGAAGATGACTTGTGGTTCCTGTCCCAGTGTCCCTGCTCCAGGCAACTCAAGCACCTGCGTCTGAGGAGTTTGCCCCTGGACAACTTCAGTCCTGAGCCCCTGAGAGCCCTACTGGAGTATGAGGCCGGAACCCTGGAAACCCTGGCCCTGGAGGACTGTGCCATCACAGATTCCCAGCTCTTGTGCATGCTGCCCGCCCTGAGCCAGTGCTCCCACCTCAGCTTCTTCAGTTTCTATGGAAACCACATCTCCATTTCTATCCTGCAGAGCCTCCTGAGCCACACAGCCAGACTGGACTGTTTGAGACAAGGGATCTATCCTGCCCCTCTGGAGTGCTACCCCCATCATGAACGGTGGGTAGGGGACTTTGAACCTGAGAGATTTGCCCACGTTCAGGCTCAGTTGGAGCAGTCATTGAGAGACATGGGGACTACTCAGAAGGTCCAGATCTGTATCGATTTCTGTCATCATCACAAATACTGGACCTTTTACACCCTGGGGTCTGATGGCTACTGGGTGGTCACCGTCAAGAATCATCCTGGCCTTTCTGCTCTGCCTCTGTAGTCAGGAGCCTCTCCTGGGCTCTCATCTGAGCACTCCAAAATGAAAGTTGGGGTTGGGATTGTGGCTCAGTGATAGAGCGCTCACCTGCCTTGCAGGAAGCCCTTGTTTGATTCATCAGTACCACATACACAGAAAAAGTTGGAAGTGGAACTGTTGTTCATGTGGCAGAGTATTAACCTTAAGAAAAGAAGCTCAGAGACAGTGTCTAGGTCCTTCTTTCAAGTCATAGGACTGGCAAAAATAAGAAATAAAAAACAAAATGAAAGATCTGACATAAGAGCATTCTCCTGGAGCACCGACCCCAACACTCAGAATGGATGGAAGAGAGAGAACCTCTGTTTCTGGACTTTTCATTTCAATCATAACTATGTTGGGCTATACATGGGCACACATTATCAGGAATCTGTAGTGGATTCAGCCTGGAAAGAACTGGACCATGACCTTGTTTTTCTAAATGATTGTGACCAACTGGCTCATGTTCTAGGGCAGTCCTTGACTGTTCACAATTTGCTGTATTAATGAATCAATAAAGTCATTTCCAAAATAATACAGATAATGTTATTATTTCTCAGCACCAAAGTGTACAGTTTTCTGAGAGGAGACTGCCACGTGGTTCAGGAAGAAGGGAGTTCATTGGGGAGAGCCCATCTTGTGGCTTTCATGATCTGTTGGTGTGCACAGAGCCAAATGAGGGCAGGCACGAGGGGCTATGGCTACCAATGTAGAAGTGACCTATTAGCCAGTGTCCTCCCAGTACTCCCAGGTACACCAGTTACCTGGGTTTATAGTGGTGGGCAGGGATTCTAGGTTGGTCTGCCTTCTGTCCCTTGGGGATAACAAAGGGTTGGAGAAGAGAGAAGAGAAGGGTCCATTGTTGCCTGAGCAGGCTTACCATTCCAAACTTTTGATAGTTAAACAGGAGCACCAAATCTCTATAGCTACTTCCTGCTAGCAGGTGGAGTTAAGCTTGGGGATAGAAGGCAGAGGTGTCATGTGGTCCAGCAGGAGGCAGCAGTAACCCTTCCTGGGTGGTAAACACATGTAAGCATCCTTGGCTGAAATCTGAAAGAAGTCTTATGAGGCAGAGACTGAACAGTAAGTCAAAACATTACTGGAGGGCACACAAACACAGAGGGACAGGCAGCCATCCAGTCACAGTGGAAAGGGCAAACGGTGGATGATCTGGCAAGTCCCTCTCTCTTGCAATCCAGGTGGCCCTGTGACTGGTGGATCAGGCCCCTGACTACTTCTGACTGATTAATATCCAGCAACTGCATAGGGGAGAGCTAAATGGACTGGTTATAATAACCACTCCGAAGCTAGGGCTGGATTGCAGTGGTTAAGATCCCAGTGGGAGGCCTTGATCTTACTGTAACTGGACTATAGATACCTGGACTACAGATGTTTGCATGACAGAGTATGTATGGGAGACCCCTTATAAGTAGACATAGAAGGTATCAAGGTCATGAGTGTAAGTTCCTGTCCACTTACAAGAAAGACGGGTATGGGCATTAAATAGGCATACTTATAAATATTTTCTTTTGACCTCCTGCCTCTGGTGAGTTTTGAAGGGCAAGCACAGAGTGACTCCATTTAGCATCTCGCACCATCCACCCTCATTTATGCAGTTTTTTCCAAGTGTCTCGGGGTAGACCTCATCACCAGGACTAGCTCTGTCCTGGGGGTCTAGCAGGTCTCTTCTGGCTAGGTGCTGAGATGGCATGTCCCATGGTGTTCTGTGCTCATCCTGGGCCGAGCTATCTTCCCTGCAGTCCAGTTGCAAAGCGTTGAGGGGGAAAAAACCCCACAATCATCATGTCTCCATCCACCCGGACCAGGGCTTTCATTCTGGAGAAGGAACTGGAATTGAGCGATGAAATTCCAGGCACGGAAAGGCAGAAGAGGAGGAAGAAGATCATTGAAGCTTCAGCTCAGCGGGGACTCCGGCTGGCAGCTTACATGACAATAGTGCAGGCAGATGATGTGTTGTGGGTGACAAGCCTTATTATGCCGCAGTGGCCACTGTGTCCCTTTCCTTCTTTCAGACTCCCCTGGAGGTCTGGGGAGCATGCCCTCAGACTCTGCAGCTGTGGTTCTCATCAGCAGAAAAACACGAGCTGTAAAACATGTTTGGTTATCTGCCCGTCCACATCCAGTGCTGTGACCTCATCCAGGAGAATGAGGCTCCAGGGAGGGAATCTTCCCGTTACTTTTAGAAACTTCACTGCAGCAAAAGGATGAATCAGTGAATGCAGCCCCAGGGTTGGGCCAGTAAAGGGGAACCAGTCTGCCAGCCCAGTAGCAAGGACTCCACCAGAGTCTCCGGGACCTCACACCCTCCAAATTCCACATGGGGGGGAGGTCCCACAACTCCAGTCTGGCTGACCCACCCAGAACTTCAGTCGCCAAAGGCTGTATGAGAAATGAAAGGAACTTCCAAGAGCTGGTGGCTCATGTCTGTAATCCTAGCTACTCAGGAAACTGAGAGATGAGGATCTCAGTTCCAAGCCAGCCTGGGCGGCAAAGTCCATGAGACTCTTATCTTCAACAAACCACTAGATTACTGCAAGTGGTCCTGTGGCTCAAGAGGCGGAATGGGAGCCTTGAGCAATAGAGCTCAGGGACTGCACCCAGGCCCTGTGATAAAGTCTTATTGAAGGAATGAGCTCCAGTGTATTATCTCAGGTGCATCCAGATGTCAGGCTAGACCCCAGGTGTGCATGGACATGCTTGACACAGGCTGGAAAATGGGACCTAGCCTGGCCATCCACATTCTATTGTAGGCCTAACCTGTAGGGGGCACTGAGGCTGAGCTGTGAGGCAGGAAAGGGTTAGGAGGTTGGAATGCCAGAAGGCTGAGAATTGGACCCCCAGAAAGTCAGCCAAGACAAGACAGATGGAGAGCTGTGTGAACCGTACAAAGCTTGAGACTTTGGAAGTAAGATCACTCCCTTCTGCTCCCTAAAGATAAGGCAGCCAATATTCACTATGCGCACCTACCTTATCTTCTGTCCACATCTGCAATCATCGCCCCTGTACAGAACCAAAGTAAACTCTACCTCCTTGCTCAGAATGTATAAAAGCCTAATTCCAGCCCCATCTACTTGCACAATCTCCAATCCCACAGTAAGGTTGCTACCCCTCACTGTTGCTCAATAAATTCTCCAGCATGTTTCTTCTGTTCTCCTCCACCAGCAAGGAAACAAGTAGAAAGAAGGAAGGAAGGAAAGAAAGAAAGAAAGAAAGAAAGAAAGAAAGAAAGAAAGAAAGAAAGAAAGAAAGAAAGAAAGAAAGAAAGAAAGAAAGAAAGAAAGAAAGAAGAAAGGAACTAGCCTCCATGGGTAGCTATAGTTCAAACCACAAAGTAATGTCCTCACCCTGACTGCTTGTAATGGCCTGACCCCAGTAGGCGGTGGGATTCACCCCAAATCAGGGAACTTGGCAGTCAGAGGTCACTCAGGGCTTAGGGATTTCTGGGTTATGCAGCCATAGTATTTGGGCAAAGACTGTAATGGCAAGCTCACATAGAGATGGAAGGCTCTGATTCCAGCAAGCTGAGGGCCAGAGAGGAAGGAAAGCGATGGTAACACCACCTTAACTGCAGGGCCACAGGGCTGAACACTTCCAGCCAGTGGACTTACATTGGCTGCCTAAACCTCAGTGCAGAGTACAGACAAGATCAAACAGACAAATGAACCAGGGCCTGGAAAGGTCAACAATGCACAGTAACAGTTGTCTCTTGAACAGCAAAGAAGAAAGACAAAAGAAAGAAGGATGTCAACAAACTGTGAGAGGCCATGTATAAAAATAAGCTCAAACAGCTCAATGATTTGAGGAACAAAATATAAGATAAGAGAAGATGGAGATATAATCCTAGCTACTCAGGATGCCCAGATCTGATGATTGAGATTCAAAGCCAGCCTGGGCAGGAAAGTGTCTGAGACTCTAACCACCAGAAAACTGGAAGTGGTACTTTGGATTTACCGTACATTTATAGGCACATTTGAATGATAACAAATAAGGGAAAACATGCATTCTGTTTCTTTGGGTCTGGCTTACTTTACTTAGTGTAATTTTCTCAAAGTCTTCCATTTCCACATGAGTAGGGAAATAACATTCTTTCTGATGGAAGCATAAAGTTCCATGGCATATATATATATACCACATTTTCTTCATTCATTTATCCACTGAGGAGAAACTGGGTTGGCTCCATATCTTAGCTAGGGTATCAGTGCCGCAGAGATCAGGGTTGTGCTGTTTTAATGTGACCTGGTTTGGGCCATTTGCATAAGAATGAAGTTTTATGGTTGGTTAGTTGGAGAACCTCCATACTGCCTTCCTTAGTAGTTACACAAGTCTACATTCCCCACCAACATTTGTAGTATTGTTCCCTCTTGGCTATATCCTCAACATCATCTGTTATTGTTAGGGATTTTTGGATGATTTTTTTGTTTGTTTGTTTTTTGATAGTAGCCATTCTAATTGGGATGAGGTAGAATCTCAATGTTGATTTGATTTGTATTTCTTTTATGGCTAGGGATGTGGAACAACTCCTCATGTGTTTATGGGCCATTCATGTTTCTTTTTCATAGAAATCACTCTTTAAATCTCTAGCTGGCTAGTCATTACTTTGAGATTTTGTTTTTGGTAGGTTTAATTTGTTTAGCTGTACTTATATTTTAGATAGGAGGCACTAGTCAGATGAAATGCAAGTAAAGATTTTATCCCATTCTGTGGGCTATTTGTCTTGCTACTGTGTCCTTTGCTGTGCAGAAGCTCTTCAGTTTTTTCAGTTCCATTCATCTAGTTATTATTTAACTTGTGGTGATTCTGGATCTTTATTTAGGAAGTTTTGGCCTATGCCAAGGAGCCTTCCTGCTTCTCCTATCCCTTCCAGTAATATTTCCAGGGGGTCTGGTGTTCCATTGACTTCCCAGCCCATGATGACTGTTTATATTGAACTATAATAATACAGCATGTGGTCTGACAGAATGCTGGGAATAATTTTAGTATTTCAGAACTTGTGCAGACTTTCTGCACAGACTTACATATTATTTGTTTTGGAAAATATTCCATGTGCTTCTCAGAAAAATATGTATTCTGATGATGCCTGGTCAAATATTCTGTAGATGTCTGTGAAGTCTAGTCAGTCAATGCAGATATTTAGGGGATTTAGTTCTGAGGTTTTTCTGTTACACTTTATGGGTTCATTTATCCAGTGCAACAGTGGTGTGTTAAAATCACCAACAATTACTATTTTTGATTCTATCGGGTTTTTTTAGGTCCTGTAGTTTTAGTTTGATGAAGTTGGGTGCTCTGATATTGGTGAATAGATATTTAGAATTGTTAGAAACTTCTAGAAGAGATCCCTTTATTAGTTTGTAATGCCCTTTGTCTCTTCTAATTTTAAATTGAAATCTATTTTTCTGATATTATTATTGCTACTCCAACCTGTTTATGGGAGCAATTTTCTTGAAAAGTTTTATTCCAGTCTTTCACATTCAAAATGTTTGTTTTTCTTGGCAAGATGTGTCTTGCACATGGATAGATCTTGCTCTTTTATCCTACTAGTGAATCTATGTCATTGAATTAAAGAGTTAAGTCTATTAACATTGAGAGTGAGGACTAGGAAGTGTTTGGTAATCCTGCCATGTTATCCACCTTTTTAGGGACTCTGCCTTGACATTTCTCACTGTATTTCTCTGCTTTTCTGATAAACAGCCATATCTCTGCCATGACTTATATTCCTATCTTCAATGAACTCCACAGAAAAAAGAAGAAAGTACTGTTTTGGTTCAAATGTTGGAGCAAAAGCATTGAGGAAAAGAAGCTCAAGGACACTGGCCATGCCCTCAATTCAAGTTGTGAGATGAACAATAAAAAAAACACAGGAAGGAAGGAAGGAAGGAAGGAAGGAAGGAAGGAAGGAAGGAAGGAAGGAAGGGAGGGAGGGAGGAAGGGATGGAGGGAGGGAAGGAGGGAGGAAGGGAGGGAAGTAGGAAGGGAGGGACGGACGGAGGGAGGGAGGGAGGGAGGGAAATAATTTTCTAGAGAAGTGTTTGTTGATGCTATCAGATTGGGCTGGCTGATGTTCTTGGAACTTTTGCAGGCTCAAGGTAGTGAAATATCTGTGGAAATTTCTCAAAGGGTTAACAAATAAGGGCCAAAGTGTGTGAGTGTGTAAGTGTGTGAGTGTGTGTGTGTGTGTGTGTGTGTGTGTGTGTTACACATTTGAAATGGAAGCTGGGCCCAGTGGGTCCTGCCTATAATCTTATCACTCTGAGTAGAATCTCTCTTTCAAGTAATCTAGATTGTTAGACCCAGCCAGGGTGTGGTGGGTGTTACTCAGAAATCCCATCAGAATCTGCTCTCCCATTGGTAGATACACAGAGGGGAGGGTGGGACTGGGGTATAAAGATGCCAAAGGGCCAGAGAAGAGCAGAGGCCTGGAGTCTGCCTTGAGTGCTTAGCCCTGCTGGGATTCAGAGAGTCCTGCACACCTGGTCCACATCTGCTCCACTTCTGGCCTTGAAGATGAGCCACAGGACCCCACCCTCGCTCCAGTATCTGGCCATGCAGAGCCTGCTGAGCAACCAGGCCCTGGCCATCTCTGCCCTGGACGATCTACCGGTGTTGCTGTTCCCATCGCTGTTCGTGGAGGTCTATGCCAGGGCCCACACAGAGATGCTGAAGGCCCTGGTGCAGGCCTGGCCCTTCTCCTGCCTCCCCCTGGGGGACCTGGCAGAGTCTCCAGACCTGGAAACCTTCAGCGCTGTCCTGGATGGGCTCCATCTGCTACTGGCCAAGAAAGAGCGCCCCAGTCAGTGGAAACTGCAAGTTCTCGACCTGCGGAATGAGCACCCCAACATCTGGATAGAGGGCTACCCTTCAATGGCCCGAGTCGCTTATCCAGATGTCCTGACTGACAAGCCAGCAGAGAGCTGTCGTTTAATGATGACTGAAGAGCAGCCCTTGATTTTACTCATGGACCTGACCATCAAAGATGGCGCCCAGGATGTTCTCCAAGACCGCCTGCTCCAGTGGGCCAGGGAGAGGGGAGAACGAGTCCAGCTGTGCTCCAGGAAGCTGCTGATTCTGTCTGACTCCATCTCTGAAATCCAGAAGGCTCTGCGTGTGGTGAGGCTGGACTCCATCCAGGAGCTAAAGGTGAATAAATTCTGGCATCGAGAAACCATGAAAAAAGTTGCCCCTTACCTAAGTCAGATGAAGAACCTTCGCATCCTCCAATTCTCCAGGATGAGAGTCAACGTCACTTGCAGATACAAGAATTTCTCATATTCCTGCAAATACGCTGTACATCTGGGACAGCTGCAGCATCTGCAGGAGCTGTATGTGCACAACGTCTTCTTCCTTTATGGACAGCTGCCCACCATCCTCAGGAACCTCACCCTTTTGAAGACCTTGTCTCTGAGTTCGTGTCCACTGAAGGAGGCTGACTTGTGGTTCCTGTCTCAGTGTCCCTGCTCCAGGCAGCTCAAGCACCTGCGTCTGAGGAGTTTGGCCCTGGACAACTTCAGTCCTGAGCCCCTGAGAGCCCTACTGGAGCACGGGGCCGGCACCCTGGAGACCCTGGCCCTGGAGGACTGTGCCATCACAGATCCCCAGCTCTTGTGCATGCTGCCCGCCCTGAGCCAGTGCTCTCACCTCAGCTTCTTCAGTTTCTATAGAAACCACATCTCCATTTCTGTCCTGCAGAGCCTCCTGAGCCACACAGCCAGACTGAGCTGTTTGAGACAAGGGATCTATCCTGCCCCTCTGGAGTGCTACCCCCATCATGAACGGTGGGTAGGGGACTTCGAACCTGAGAGATTTGCCCAGGTTCAGGCTCAGTTGGAGCAGTCATTGAGAGACATGGGGACTACTCAGAAGGTCCAGATCTGTGTCGATTTCTGTCATCATTACAAATACTGGACATTTTACACCCTGGGGTCTGATGGCTACTGGGTGGTCACCGTCAAGAATCATCCTGGCCTTTCTGCTCTGCCTCTGTAGTCAGGAGCCTCTCCAGGGCTCTCATCTGAACACTCCAAAATGAAAGTTGGGGTTGGGATTGTGGCTCAGTGGTAGAGCACTTACCTGGCTTACACGAAGCCCTTGTTTGTTTCATCAGTACCACATACACAGAAAAAGGTGTGGCACTATTGGTCAAGTGGCAGAGTATTAACCTTAAGCAAAAGAAGCTCAGAGACAGTGTCCAGGTCCTTATTTAAAGTCATTGGGCTGGAAAAAATTAAGAAAAAAAAAGACAAAATGAAAGATCTGACATATGAGCCTTCTCCAGGAGCACAGTCCCAAACATTCAGAATGGGTGAAAGAGAGAGAACCTCTGTTTCTGGACTTTTCATTTCAATCATAACTATGTTGGGCTACATGGGCACACATTATCAGGAATCTGTAGTGGATTCAGCTTGGAAAGAACTGGATCATGACCTTGTTTTTCTAAATGATTGTTAGCAGCTGGATCATGTTCTAGGGCAGTCCTTGACTGTTCACAATTTACTGTATTAATGAATCAATAAAGTCATTTCCAAAAGAGTACGTAGAAGGTTATGATTTCTCAGCACCCAAGTGTACAGTTTTTTGAGAGGAGACTGCCACGTGGTTCAGGAAGAAGGGAGTTCATTGGGGAGAGCCCATCTTGTACCCTTCATGATCTGTTGGTGTGCACAGAGCCAACTTAGGGCAGGCACGAGGGGGTATGGCTACCAATGTAGAAGTGACCCATTAGCATGGGGTACTCCCAGGTACACCAGTTATCTGGGTTTATGGTGCTGGGCAGAGACTTCTAGGTTGTTCTGCCTGCTGTCCCTTGGGGATACCAAAGGGTTGTGCATCCACATATGCTTTCCCCTGGAGAAGAGAGAAGAGAAGCGTCCATTGTTCCCTGAGCAGGATTACCATTCCAAACTTTTGATAGTTAAAAAGGAGCACCAAATCTCTAAAGCTAGTCCAGGAGGAGGCAGCAGTAACCCTTCCTGGGTTGTGAATACATGTAAGCATCCTTGGCTGAAATCTGAAAGAAGTCTTATGAGGCAGAGACTGAACAGTAAGTCAAAACATTACTAGAGGGCACACAAACACAGAGGGACCGGCAGCCATCCAGTCACAGTGGAAAGGGCAAACGGTGGATGATCTGGCAAGTCCCTCTCTCTTGAAATCCAGGTGGCCCTGTGACTGGTGGATCAGGTCCCTGACTACTTCTGACTGATTAATATCCAGCAACTGCATAGGGGAGAGCAAAATGGACTGGTTAAGAATTACCACTCTGAAGCTATGGCTGGATTGCAGTGTTTAAGTTCCCAGTGGGAGGCCTTGATCTTACCGTATCTGGACTATAGATACCTGGATTACAGATGTTTGCACTATAGAGTATGTATGGGAGACCCAGTATAAGTAGACATAGTAGGTATCAAGGTCAAGAGTGTAAGTTCCTGTCCACTTACAAGAAAGACGGGTATGGGCATTAAATAGGCATACTTATAAATATTTTCTTTTGACCTCCTGGCTCTGGTGAGTTTTGAAGGGCAAGCACAAAGTGACTCCATTTAGGATCTTGTACCATCCACCCTCATTTGTGCAGTTTTTTCCAAGTGCCTCGGGGTAGACTTTATCACCAGGACTAGCTCTGTCCCGGGGGTCTAGGAGGTCTCTTCTTGCTAGGTGCTGAGATGGCATGTCCCATGGTGGATAGGGAGTGACTGACAGATCAAGTGAGCGTCTATGCCAAGAGGCCCTTTTCATTTCCAATTGAAGCAACGAGGAGAACTTCATAAATCATTTTTTAAGCAAGGCTTACCTGGAACTTATTAACAACAAAAGTTAAGTTTGACCAAAAAATATTGGTAAGAGTTGTTTATCTTTATGTGGGTCTGACTGTAAATGCTGCAGAGGATCAAATCTGTGACAACAAATCTCAATCGTGGTCATGATGAGAGTTTAGAAACCACAACTTATTGAACTGATTAAATTTAGCTGAATATAGCCCTCTAGGTTACTAATGAAGATTGAAACCATTGTTGGCACTGTATCCACTGTACCTTACATACTCGGGGAAACAGACCTTAAACAATGGAAAATAACATTTGAGTTATAGGTGTTTATTTGGAGGACCCCAAGACTCACCCTAAGCCTCTCCAACCAAAAAGAGAGAAAGGAGAATCCACACCCCCTAAACCCTCCAAGAGACCTCCAACAGCAAAACAACTGAGTAAGAGAGAATCACAGGAACAGACAGAGAAAAGAAGGGTGGGGAAGCAAGTCAACTGTGCACACTAAGAGGGACCTCCCTGTGTACACAGGGCGGGAACATGTTTCAGCACCCCAGGCCTGGACAGCGCCCTGCAGCTGCTCAGCATCTCAGCACCATCAGGGATCTGTGGGAACCCTGATGTAGAAGAGTCCCACCTGGATAGAGCAGACAGGCTGAGACCAGGAGTGCAGCACCTCCCACAGCACACTGGTCAATCTACAACCGGTCCCAGGACCCTGCGTATCCTGCCAGGGGGGGGGCCCTCCTCCATAGAGGCCAACACTGGCGGTGACCAGCAGGGCTTACTGGACCCCCACTGCCCTGCCCAGGAAGGACTGCGGCACTGTAAGGGGACAGAGAGGACAGAAGCCTCCTCCACCACTACCCCCACCCAAACCTGCCAAGCTGGGGAGCTAAGCTGCACTCACACCTGGCAAAGCTCAGAGGCAAGTGTCCACCCTCCCCTGCTAGCTGGGATGCCCAGCAGCAGAGGACGTCCACTCCCTACCCCACCCCCAGCACCCAGGGCACCGATGTGTGTGCCACGCCAGGCAGCAACCCTGTGGCTGGAGGCCTGGGCCTCTCTCCTCACAGGATCTGCCCACCCGGGGCACCTGAATTCCAGCTCCTGCAGGGAAAGAGCATACCTGACCCCGCGGCCAGCACACTCCCACGGGTGTTGTGTGTGCTGAAATCCCTGTCCAGTCTGAGGTGCCATAAGTGTGCGTGCTGACCGTGGGCGGAGCACGCCCGTATGCATAAGAAGCAAGGGATCAAGCACCCCTGGAGAGGAGAGAAACCACCCAGGGCCAAGGCACACACAACCAAAAACACACCCAGTGCACCCATCACAAGCCCAACCCTTCTGAAAGTAATTACTACCCTGGAAAACCCATCAACCCGCTCATTCTTGGCTGCAGACTGGGCAGAATTCCTTTCAGCCAGCCTGTGACTGGAGATCACCACTGACAACCAACCAGGAACAAACCCAGAACCAAGCAAAGGCTGCCACCTATTGACCAAAATCAGTCAGAGTTTGGGCTTTGACTCTGCTAATCCCCAGATCCTCTGGTGAACATCGCAGCAAAAAAATTATAAAACGCATGAATCGTCAAGACAGAAAAACAACTCCATAGCCAGCAGCAACTCAGGAAAGAACTCTAGTGAGAGTAAAGAAGAAATGGAGGACAAATGATCAATGAAAGAGATGATGAAGGAATTGGCCAAAGAAATAGGGTGATGAATAGATCCACGATTCAAATACAAAGAAGAGATAGCCAAAGAATTTCAAGAGATACAGTCAAGAATAGACATGGTACATAGCTGTTAAAAATGAAATTAACACTTTGTGAACCGATATAGATATCATAAATGGTTCCATTTCCACCATGCAAAACACAATGGAAGCCATAGTTGACAGAATGAATGAGATGGAAAATAGAATATCAGGAGCCAAAGACAAAATGCAGCAGCTGGAGAAAAAGTCATAGATTTGGAGAAAATACTCAGAACTTACCAAAGAGAAGTCCAAGAACTGGCAGACAATGCCCAGAAATTCAAACTTTGTATAACTGGAATTGATGGAGGAGAGGGATACAGAATAGGCGGATGCAATACTTATTCAACAAGATTATTACCTAAAATTTCCCTAATCTTAAAAGATAAAATCTCACCTACATATCAGAAGTATACAGAACACCTAGCAAACAGGATCCAGGAGGAGCACTTCTAGACACATCATAGTAAAAAAAAGAAGAGAGGAGACCCAAATCCATAAGATCAGGGATGCCAGAGCAAAAATTACAACAAACATCCAAGACATCAAAATGATCATAAAGAACTATTTCCAGAATCTTTATTCACTAAACAAGGAAAACCTAGCAGAAATGGAACACTACTGCACTGATGGTGGGAATGTACACTAATAAAACCACTCTGGAAAGCAGTCTGGAGGGTCCTCAGAAAGCTAAGTTTAGACCTCCCCTATGACCCAGCCATACCACTCCTAGGCATCTATCCTGAGCAACAGGAACCAGGATACAAGGAAACATGCACCTCCATGTTCACTGCAGCACTGTTTACAATAGCCAGGATATGGAAACAACGCAGATGCCCCACTACAGATGAATGGATCCAAACACTGTGGTACCTATATACAATGGAATATTATGCAGCCATTAGAAAAAACAAAACAATAGCATTTGCAGGGAAATGGATGGAACCAGAAGAAATCATGTTGATTGAAATAAGCCAAGATCAGAGAGACAAACGGCACATGGTCTCCCTGATATGCAGTTGTTAAATTCAAACTGCAACAAGATAGGACAACGTAAACAGGACTCAAGAAGCAAAGGACCTCTTCTTAATTTGTTGCATCATTGTTAGATGACTCCATGTTCCTGACCTGGGGCCAGGAGGCGGAGACCCTGGTGTGGACGTGCGGGCCAGGGGCTTCATCGTGGTGGACTAGGATGTATAGTAGACAAGGGTCCTGCAGCTGCCCAGACCTGAAGTCACTCTAAGGGGCTCTGGCGGCCTTCTAGGGTGGTAGCTGCCCCAGAGGAGTGCCATCCCAAGGTACAGAGGGCTGGAGGCTGATGATTTACTGACTTTACTACATGGGTCTGGTATTGCCTAGGAAGGGAGCATGCTGAGCAGTGGAGAGGGGAAGGAATGGACTAAGCTATGGGAAAGGACTCATTTTGCTAATTCTGTATAGAGGGGTTACAGTTATGTCAGCAAGGTAATGAGTCCATTTCCTACACTTGGGTTTTAAAAACAAAAGTTGGCTGTAATGTTCTGGAATTTCAGTGGCAAAGCATTTTTCCCCAATGTGTGATAGAACCACATGGTCAATGCCACAACAACAAAAGCTTAAAAACAAATACTTTTGCCAACAAAATATTTAATAGAATTGAATAGAATCTCCAGGCTTAAACATGGGCTGCCTGAGCTGGCTTGGAACTGTGGTCCCCCAATCTTAGTCTCCTGAGAAGCTGAGATTACAGATGTGAGCCACAGTCACAGAGTGCAGAGCCAAGTCCTCTCTACCTTTCATCCTTAAATACATTCCTGGAGGTGCTGACGATGGAGTTCGCCAACCTAGCAATCCAGAGGGGAAAATGCTAAGGAGACACAGCTGTTTAATGGCAGCAATGAAACTCTGGCAGGTGTCTTAACTTTCATCTGTGATGTGTGAACCGCCCTTTACTGAGTCACCTTCAAACTAGAATTCACCACAAAGGTCCAGCCATCCATAGACAGGGCCTAAGGACCTAATCTTAGCACAAGGCCTTCTTCTGCTCCTATACATACCACCAGGGACACGGAGATGACTGGTGAAGCCAATGGGCAGAAAGGAGGAGACAGACCACAGAGCCACACGTGATGCGAAGACTTCACCTCCAGCCATGTGCTCACTTGCTGTTATCAATTCATAATTCACCTGTTGCACTCTCAACTTTAACCACCAGTAATGGGGCAGATCCATGTTGTCCTCAATGGTGACGGTTTTATTTAACTTGAAGAGCTTTCCAAAGGTGGGAAATGTAAGGTAAGAAATGGATGTGTATAATACTCTTAGAGAAAAACCCTCTGTGCCTCTGATCAGACAGAATAATATTTATCAAAATGAACTCCAGGAAATGGAAACAAGAGGTTTCTGTAGCTCTTGTTGTTTTGTCTTGTATGGTCATTTATCTGTCTTCGGGAGGGTAGACGATGACACAGAAATGAAGTACAAAGGGTGCTCACTGCACATGATAAGGGAAGTGAACTCTGCAGCTGGTGGGTGGGGGCTGGAGGGAACAACTGGGAGAGAGCACGGGAAGGGGGGACATTGTCCAAGAAGAAATGTACTTATGATCTGACTTACAGCACTGTCGTCTCTCTGTCCATCGCCTTTATAGTAACAAAAAAAAAAAAAAAAAAGAAATGGATGCCTATACTTGTAGCTACTCGAGGCTGAGAGCTGAGGATCACAGGTCGAAGCCAGCCTGGGCTGGAAAGTCTGTGAGACTCATCTTTAAGGAACCAACAATATTCCAGAAGGGGAGCGGTGCTAAATTAGCAGAATGCTAAGCTTGAGTAGAAAAGCTCGGGGCCAGTGCTTAGGCCCTGAGTTCAAGTCCTAGGACTAGTACATGCACATGTGTGAATACACACACATACACAGTTTGCTTAGAAAAACAGAAGTGGTATAAGCAGTGGTTGTGTGGACAAGTCATTGCTTCTGCGGTAAGCAGAGAGGGCACGCCGAGGCCGGCCATCTCCTCTTCCCTGGGTACAAAGGGAGCCACAAGCTGCGGAGCACCTATGGAGGAAGTTGGGGAGCAGCCTGTGTTGGTGGGGGTGGAAACCTTTCTTGAGCACCCTCCTATTCTAGAAGCCCTTTCTCTCATGCCAGGGGAACAAAGAGGCCGTGCATACCTCTGCTGTACCCCCAGATACTTGGATCTACTTTCTTTGGGCCCTCAGGTTCTACCTCATGCTTCAGCCCCATTCTCTGTCGTAGATGTTTCCTCTGGGACCATGCTGGAAGTCCCACTGCACACCTGTGTGAAAGTCTGAGGTCTCTTCCCCAGCCCCTGGACACCAGGGTCAAACCCCATTTGATCCCCACACCCTGGATCTACCCCGCATCTAGAGAGAGCCACCCGAGGGCATGGCTTACACACTGTACCAATGACACACAAGGATCACGCCTATAATCCTGGCTCCTGAGGTAGCTGAGAGATGAGGATCCCAGAGGCTTTTAGTTCCAATGAACCAGAAAAAAAGGCAGAAGAGTAGGTGTGACTCAAGTGGTAGAGCACCTGCCTTGAGCACAAAAGATGAGCAAGAGTGTGAGGCCCTGAGTTCATATCCCACTACTGTCATGATCAGTATGTAGCTAGGAGAGAGAGACAGAGACAGAGAGACAGAGACACAGACACAGAGACAGACAGAGAGACAGAGAGACAGAGACACAGACAGAGAGACAGACAGAGAGACAGAGAGACAGAGACAGAGACAGCGACAGAGACAGAGAGACAGAGACAGAGAGACAGAGACATAGACAGAGAGACAGAGACAGAGAGACAGAGACATAGACTGAGAGACAGAGACAGAGAGACAGAGACATAGACAGAGAGACAGAGAAACAGAGACACAGAGACAGAGACAGAGACACAGAGACAGAGACACAGAGACAGAGAGACAGAGACAGAAAGACAGAGGCTGAGACAGACACAGAGACAGACAGAGAGACAGAGAGACAGAGACAGAGACAGAGGCAGAGACAGACAGAGACAGAGAAAGACAGAGGCAGAGATAGAGAGACAGACAGAGAGACAGAGAGACAGACAGAGACAGAGACAGAGACAGAGAGGCATTAATGTAAGTCTGTATTTTCAGGCTTCTTCCTTCCATGGCTCCTTTCTCTTTCCCATGTTTCTGAAGCAGTCTTATATTGGTTTCAACGACTCTCCCCCATAGGCCAAAAAAGAGAGCTGGTGAAGGACAGAGAAAGGAGGTGGATTCAGGGCAGCCGGGGGCTGACAGCACCTGAGGACGTCTTCGGCGTCTTCAGGGTGCAGACACGGGCTTCAGGTTCAACAGGGAGAATTGTGGTTGGGGTGGGGGGACTGGGTGGGAAAGATCTGCAGAGTGACCATTGCAGTCTTTGATGCAGCCTTTGTCCTTGGAGGAGATCCGTGGGATCGCTGTCCTTGATTCCCAGGATGGAGCAGGAGCGAGGTGAGCTCCTGAGTTTGGGTGTTCGCCTTGAGATGCTCAGAAGGAGGCATGGCTTGTAAGAGGAAGTTTGCCTGCCACAGGAGCTGCTGCTCCCAGAATTTTGTGTAGCTTGTGGAATAGCAAAGGGGCTGCAGCAGAGACCATCTCAGATCGCAGGGGGCAGGTATGAAGTCGGGGGCCGTTTAGTTAGCTCAGGCCCCAGCAAGAGCATCTCTTAGGTTTGCCTCTGACATTTCTGCATGTTTCTTTGCTTTTTTTGGGGGGGGGGAGAGGAAGAATGTATACTGGTTTCTTCCGATGTGAGCCATGTCTCTTGTCAGCAGCAAAGGCGAGAGTGAGCGCAATGAAAGTCAGAACCTGCAGAGGAGCCACAGGCCATCATGAGCCCGGTGAAGCAGCTGTAAAGCCAGCTGGCCAAGCTCAAGGAGCAGGAGTAGAGTGAGTGAGGGGCTTGGGCACCAGGGGCCGAGCCTCCGGTGGGGGCCGGGCCTCCGGTGGGACCTGGGCCTCCTGGGGGGGCCGGGCCTCCGGTGGGGAGCCAGGGAGAGGAGGCTGTGGAGCGGGCAGGGTCTCCCCCACCTTGCACCAGGGGCCCGGGAGGTCCAGGGAGGCTTGATGGCATCTCTGAGGATTCTAAGTTCCACCCAAGAAACCACCGGTGGCTCACCCTGAAATACAGATTACTCAGGAGGCTGAGATGGGAGGATGGAGGTTCTAACCCTGCCTGTGCAGGAAAGTCTGTGAGACTCTTATCTCCAATTAATCTCACAAAAAAAGCCAGACGTGGAGCTGTGGCTCGGGTGGTAGAGCGCTAGTCTTCAGCACAAAAGCTCAGTGGCGGTGCCCAGGCCCTGAATGCCCTGTGTCTTTTCCTCCCCAGATGACAGAACAAAGGGAGAACAAGCAGAGGCTTCCTGGGCTGCCACATCCCCACGTGAGCCGTCCCTTGTCCCCACGCTGAACGCAGGGGGACAGCGTGACTGGCCTCTCCCATTGGGGTCCTTTCTCCTCTCTGAAAAGAAGACTTGAAAGGAGGAGCAGAACGGTGCCTATTGTTTACAAAGTGGCTGAGCTCCAAGAACGACTGGTAACTGGCTTTTCATGCTGGAGAAGCAGCAGCCAAAAAGACAAGCAGCTTGAACACAGCTCACGCGCTCAGTGCAAGTGGGGGCCGCCTGCTCCCAGGGCCGTGGAGGGTGGAGGAGCCAAGCGGCCGGAGGCTCGGGGATGGCAGAAACACTGTCTGCTGGATCCACGGGCGACGTCTCGACTGAAATACAGACAGCACTGCGTGGCTGGAATTTCTTTCTTTTCATCGTGGTCTGGGGAAGAAACTTTGGTGGCCACGTTTTGCTAAGGCAAATCACTGGATGGCTTCAAAAGCAGACTCTCAGAGAAAGGGTTCAGCTGGCCAGGTGCTGGTGGCTCATTTCTGAATCTCAGCTGGAATATGACGGCTTTTGTCCGAATATCAATGAATTGTTAGAGCGCAGCACAAAAGGGGATCTTCATGTAACTTGTTAAGAATGGGTTTTAAGAAGGGAGTTCCGGGAAGATGGCGGAGGAGAACCTGGAATCTGAACAAGCTCTCGCATAGAAAGCAGCTTTAGAGTTCCAGTGAACAGTCCTAAGCCAGAGAATCACACCAAGTGTGCCATCACAGGACAGAGAGTTAGACAAGAGAGGGGAAGCCAAGGCAAGTGGTCGCCAGCAGCCGCCACGGCGGCGGCGGCGGCGGCGACAGGGTCGCAAGCGGCAGAGACCACAGCCGGGGGCCATACCTGAGCGCTCACACAGAGAGTCCGGGACGAAGGAGCCAGACGCAGCGGCCGAGCGGATTCTACTCAACACCAGCAAGAACCAACAAAGAGCGGACATCTTCACCCTGCAGCTTGCAGACCAGAGACGACCCAGGATCCAAGACTCGGCACCAGAGACGACCCAGGACCCAAGACTCAGCGTGAGTACAAGCCCGACATCCTCACTCCTCAGGGAGCAGAGGAAGGAAGGCCACCCCTCCCCCCCCAGCACCGGTGATCTCCATCTTGGATACCGACAAAGCTCGGAGTTGCTGCTAGCTTCAGCTCAGGCCTTGGAATAAAATGAGTCATTTAGCAGGTCACAAGAACTTAACGCCGAAGTGACCTGCCAGACTCAGCTCCATCCAGGGAAAAGTCACCCAGCACAGGCGCCAGCCTAGCCTCACTGGGTAACCAGAGCCAGAGGCTGCCCCTCCCTCTAGCAGCCACCACAATCAATTGAAAAACAGAAACCCTGAGAATGGCTCCAGGCTGGGCGCTGTGAGTTATCACAAAATAGCCCCAGGGAAAAGCTACTGTTTGCTGAAAGGCCTCAACTCCACCCAGAACCTAGCCTCATCACCACATCCCCCTCTTTTGTGACTCTCAAAGCAGACCACCCTCCCAGAAAACTAACCTGGGAGGGGGATCTCAAAATCTTGGGTAAAGCAGAGCATTTTTCTGCCTCTTCCAACCAACTGACTTAAGAAACCAATCAAGCCACAGGACCTCAAGCTGACCAGAGACTCCAAGAGACTGGTTGCAGACAAAAGGGAGATACAGGATTCTTCCCACTCCTCCCCCCCCAAAAACAAAAAAACAAAAAAAAAAAAATCAAAAGACTTTTTTTTTTCTTCTTTTTTTTTTTTTCTCTTTTTTTTCTTCTCCTTCTTTTCTTTTTTTTTGCTTGTTTTTTGTTTTTTGTTACCTTATATATATATATATATATATATATGTATATAAATTTTTTTCCCTTCTAAAACTTTTATCAATCTTTAATTTTTGCCTCTTCTGAAAAAATAATTGTTTTCCAGTAACTTTTTTTTCTCATCTTATAATTTTTATTTCAGAATTACGTGAATGAGAGTTTTCCTTTCTTTTCTTGTCTTCTTTCTCTTTTTCTTTCTTTCTTAATTATCTTTTTGTTTTTTATCTAGCTCTACTGAACTTCTGATCTTTTCTTCTCCCTTAAAGCTTTTCACATCTCCTCAATGTCCCTCCCCTTCTCTGAACATATTCACATTCCTCTCTAAATAGACGGTCTTTTAACCTCTATAATAACATTAATTTTTACGTTTCTATTCTTTTTCTGGTCTCTCTTTATTCCCCTTTCCGTCTCTTCTTTTTCTCTCTCTCTCTACTTGCATCCTACCCAACCCATTTCCTGCACTGTGAGTAGGACATAGTTAACTCTCCTTGTGCCTCCCCACACCAATCTATTCCTATTTTTTACCCACATCTCTCACTAATCCTAATAATTTCTGGTTTTCCAAATTCTTTTCTGCGGTTCGAAGTCCTTTAACATATAGTCGTTTGATGTTGAATAGATGTATCTGTTGAACTAGATTGTATCTGTAGACTATTGACTGTACAAATGCAAACTTTGGTTGATGGTTGCCTTAAGATAGTGTTCTAGCACAAAACTGGTGCAATCTTTATCTCAAATGGGCCGAGTAAGCCGGAAAAACACAAGAAAAATGGCAAATTCGGGTATCTCAATTCCCAACCTTGATAATCAGGGATTAGAACAGATAAAGAATAACCCAGAGGAGAGTTCCCAAATAGCTCTACAAACACTAATAGCAAACATGATAAATGAGAAGTTTGACAATGTACAAAGGACTCTGTATGAGCGTGATAGGGAGAGAGAGGAGGCATCCCAGAAGTTTATACAGGAATATCATAAGCGTGAGGAAGCTTCTCAAAAACTGATACAGGATTTGCATGAACAACTTGAGAATACTCAAAGAGAAAGGGAGGAATGGCGTGAGCAGGCAGAGAACACTCAAAGAGAACTGCAGGAATCCCACAGAAGGGAGGAAACTAATCAAAGAGTAATTCACGAATTAAGAGACCAGGTAGAGAATACACAAAGATCACTAAAGACATTCATGGAATCCATTAACAAAGAGCTGAAGGAAGTCAGGGAGACCACAAAGGGAATGTTGAATGGAACCCAACAGAAGGAATGGGAGTCCAAAGAAACCATAACCAATCAACTAAGTGATTTGAGAACAAACACTGAACACCAAATTAAGGAAGTAAAGAAATTCATACAAGACCTAAAACAGAGCTTCAACAAAGAACTTGAAGCCATCAAAGCTGACCAAGTAGAAGGAAAAGAGATAAAAAACAAAGTAGAGAGTCTTGACAGCAGGTTAGACCATGCAGAAGATCGAATCTCAGGGATTGAAGACAGCCTAGATATTATAGAGAAAGAACATACAACCATCCAAGACAAGTCCAAGAAATATGATAGGTCTATCCAACACCTGGAGGACACCATCAGAAGGCCCAATTTAAGGATAATGGGTGTAGAGGAGCACCTAGAAACAGAAGTTAATGGTCTAGGAAATTTGTTTAACAGGATCCTAGCAGAGAACTTCCCAAACATACAAAAAGATAGGCCTATTCAGATACAAGAAGCTTTTAGAACCCCAAATAGACCAGACCAGAATAGGACATCCCACCGTCACATTATAATCCACACAGGATCAACCCAGACCAAGGAAAAGATCCTTAAAGCTGTCAAGGAGAAAAGATTAATCACCTATAATGGGAAACCAATTAGAATTACCTCAGATTTCTCAGCAGAGACAATCAAAGCAAGAAGAGCCTGGAATGACGTATGCCATGCCCTAAAAACAAACAACTATCAACCAAGAATACTGTACCCAGCTAAACTCTCCTTCATAACTGAAGGCCAAATAAAAACCTTCCATAGCAAAGAAAAATTGAAACAATACATCTCCACCAAACCAGCCCTGCAAAAGATTCTTAAAGATGTCCTACACATAGAAAACCAACAAGAACGCAACAAAGGCCAAGAAACTGCACACAAACGGAGAATCCAAGAACCTTAGGAAGAACCCAGTTTTCACAGCCCCCAAGAAGGTGGATAACATGGCAGGAACTCCCAAATACCTCTCAGTCCTATCTCTTAACGTTAACGGACTGAACTCTCCAATTAAGCGACATAGACTGTCTAGTTGGATTAAAAAACAAGACCCTTCTATCTGCTGCCTGCAGGAGTCACATCTTGCCCGTAAAAACAAACATATTTTCAAGGTTAAAGGCTGGAACAAAATCTACCAAGCAAACGGCCCCCATAAACAGGCGGGAGTTGCAATCCTAATATCAGATAAAATAGACTTCAAATTAAAATTCGTGAGAAGAGATAAAGAAGGTCGCTACATACTAATTAAAGGATCTCTCCTTCAGGAGGATATTACAATTCTAAATATCTATTCGCCAAACAATGGAGCACCCAAATTTATCAAAGAAACACTACTTTCCCTCAAATCCCAGATAGATCCAAAGACATTAATCGTTGGGGATTTTAACACACCACTCTCCCCACTAGATAGATCAACTCGGCAAAAACTCAACAGAGAAACCGCAGATCTAAACAGCTGCATAGATCAACTAGACTTAACAGACATTTACCGAACATTTCACCCAGCAGCATCAGAATACACGTTCTTCTCAGCAGCACATGGAACGTTTTCTAAAATAGACCACATTTTAGGCCACAAAGCAAACTTGTCTAAATTCAGAAACATTGAAGTTATACCTTGCATTCTCTCTGACCACAAGGGAATAAAATTAGAACTCAACACCAAAAGCCACCAAAGAAACTCCGGTATCACATGGAGGCTGAACAACACACTACTGAATCATGAGTGGGTCATGGAAGAGATTAGAAAGGAAATTCAAATGTTCATGCTATTCAACAAAAATGAACACACAAATTACCAGCTCCTCTGGGACACAGCAAAGGCAGTACTCAGAGGAAAGTTTATAGCTCTGAGCTCCTACATCAACAAATTGGAGAGATCGGAAACTAACAATTTAATGACACATCTAAACCTCCTTGAAAAAGAGCAGCAAGATAAACCCCAATCCAGTATACGGAAAGAAATAATCAAAATTAAATCAGAATTAAAAGAATTAGAATCCAAAAAAACTATAGAAAGAATCAACAAAACAAAGAGTTGGTTCTTCGAAAAACTTAACAAAATCGACAGACCCTTAGCAAACCTTATCAGAAAAAGGAGAGAGCACACCCAAATTAATAAACTCAGAGATGAGAATGGAAACATCACCACGGAAACAACCAAGATTCAGAACATTATAAGGGAATACTTCTCAAAACTTTATGCTAATAAGTTTGAGAACTTGACAGAAATGGACCTTTTCCTAGCAAATATTGACATGCCAAAACTAAACCAAGATGAGTTAAACCAGCTTAACAGGCCCATATCAAGCATTGAAATAGAAACAGCAATAAGAGACCTCCCAGCTAAGAAAAGTCCAGGACCAGATGGTTTTACAGCGGAATTTTACAAGGCCTTCAAAGCAGAGCTCACACCAATACTCCTCCAACTCTTCAATGAAATTGAAAGAGAAAGCTCACTACCAAACACATTCTATGAAGCCATCATAACCCTCATCCCAAAACCAGGCAGGGACTCATCAAAGAAAGAAAACTATAGACCCATTTCTTTGATGAACATTGATGCAAAACTTCTCAACAAAATTTTGGCCAATCGACTTCAACAATTCATCCAAAAAATCATACACCATGATCAAACAGGATTCATTTCAGGGATGCAAAGCTGGTTCAATATACGCAAATCAATTAATATTATTCATCACATCAACAGGAGCAAGAATAAGAACCACATGGTTATCTCAATAGATGCAGAAAAAGCATTTGACAAGATCCAACACCCCTTTATGATGAAGGTTCTGGAAAAATTAGGAATCCATGGAACATTCCTCAATACAATAAAGGCTGTATATGACAAACCTACAGCCACCATTATACTCAATGGTGAAAAACTAAAGCCATTTCCTCTTAACTCAGGAACAAGACAAGGATGCCCACTCTCTCCACTTCTCTTCAATCTAGTATTAGAATGCCTAGCTACAGCAATAAGGCAAGATGCAGACATAAAGGGGATCCAAATAGGGAAAGAAGAAATAAAACTTTCCCTCTTTGCAGATGACATGATCTTGTATTTAAAGAATCCCATAGACTCCACTCCCAAATTACTCAAGCTGATTCAAAACTTTGGCAAAGTAGCAGGTTATAAAATTAACCCCCAAAAATCAATGGCTTTTCTATATGCCAACAACGAGAAAAGTGTGGCTGAAATTAGGAAAGCAACTCCATTTGTAATAGCCCCACAAAAAATAAAATACCTAGGAATTAACTTAACCAAAGAAGTGAAGGACCTCTATGATGAAAACTTTAAAATCTTGAAAAAGGAAATCAACACAGAACTTAAAAAATGGCAAAACCTCCCATGCTCCTGGATTGGCAAGATTAACATCGTGAAAATGGCAATACTTCCCAAGACTATCTACAAATTCAACGCGATACCTATCAAAATTCCACCCTCATTCTTCAAGGAAATAGAGGAGGCAATCCAAAAATTCATATGGAACAATAAAAGACCCCGAATAGCAAAAACGCTCCTCAACGGAAAGAACACTGCTGGAGGAATATCAATACCAAATTTCAAACTCTACTATAAAGCCATAGTAATCAAAACAGCTTGGTATTGGCATAAGAACAGACCTCAGGACCAATGGAATAGAATTGAAAACCCAGAAATGAACCTACAGACCTATAGCCATCTAATCTTTGATAAGGAAGCTAAAACAATAGAATGGAAGAAAGACAGCCTCTTCAGTAAATGGTGCTGGCAAAATTGGTTAACTACATGTAGAAAACTAAAGCTAGATCCTTATATATCACCCTGCACCAGAATCAACTCCAAATGGATCAAAGACCTTGAACTCAAAGCAGACACTCTGAAAACATTACAGGATGGAATAGGAGAAACCCTAGGTCTCCTTGGCTCAGGTCGAAATTTTCTGAATAGAGACCCGGAAGCACAACAAATCAAAGAAAGGTTGGACAAATGGGATTGCATAAGATTGCAGAGCTTCTGCAGGGCAAATGACATAGCTGGCAAGATCAATAGAAAGCCCACCGATTGGGAGAAGATCTTTACTAGCCATACAACGGACAAAGGTCTCATATCAAAAATATACTTGGAACTCAAAAAATTAAACCACCCAACAACAAATCCTCAAAGAAACAACTGCCCAATAAATAAGTGGGCGAAAGACTTAAAGAGAAGCTTCTCTGAAGAAGAAAGAAGGATGGCCAATAGACACATGAAGAAATGTTCAACATCCCTAGCCATAAAAGAAATGCAAATCAAAACAACATTGAGATATCACCTCACTCCAGTTAGAACAGCAAAAATCAAGAACTCTAATAACAACAGATGCTGGAGGGGATGTGGACAGAAAGGAACCTTACTTCATTTTTGGTGGGAATGTAAACTTGTTCAACCACTTTGGAAAGCAGTATGGAGGTTCCTCAAAAGACTTCACATAGATCTCCCCTATGATCCAGCAATTCCACTTTTGGGCATTTACCCAAATGTTTACAAACAAGACCACACTAAAGCTACCAGCACAACTATGTTTATTGCAGCATTATTTACCATAGCTAAGATATGGAACCAACCCAGATGCCCCTCAGTAAATGAATGGATCAAGAAAATGTGGTATATATACACAATGGAATTCTATGCCTCCATCAGAAAGAATGACATTTCCCCATTTGTTAGGAAATGGAAAGGTTTGGAAAAAATTATATTAAGTGAAGTAAGCCAGGCCCAAAGAAGCATAGGTCCCATGGTTTCCCTTATATGCAATATCTAGTATAGGTATGAGTCAAGCGGAAAAGGCCAGATAATGTGATGTTAGGAAAATGAACCCTTAAATATGTATTTTAATGTTTTCGTTTCTTTCATGCATGTATTTCTAATGCATTTATAAGATTATTCCTTTATTGCTTTGTATGTCCCTCCCCCACAGTGTAACCCCCGCTTTCACTATATTTGATATCAGTATATCATGTGGAGGAGATGGGGACAAACAAATCGTTTAAGGATTCAGGTGGACCTGTTGCAACAATGAGAAGTACAAAATGTCATGTCAAAACCAGCTTTACAATTTCGGTGTGGGGGGGGGGAGGGGGGTATAATTGGGTGGGGGGAGGGGGGTAAAATTGGGTGGGGGGAGGGGGGAGGCAGGGAAGGGAAGTGAAGGGTAAACAAAGGAGGAGGCTGCAATGCTTGGTAAGAAATGTATGCATTATTCTGCCCATGTAATTGTAGCCCCTCTGTACAGTATGTTCTCAAATAAAATAAAATACAATTAAAAAAAAAAAAAAAAAAAAGAATGGGTTTTAAGGCAGGTTCAGGTGAAGACTGCAAAAGACTTGCAGGAAAGAGGCTACTAATAATTCCCGGGCAAGAATTCTAGAAGAGTGTGTATCTATTAAAATATATTGAAGCTGGACCTTGTGGCCCATCCCAGAATCCCTAATTTCACAGTGGACTGAGATCTAACTATCACAGTTTGAAGACAGCACAAGCAAGAAAGTGCATGAGATTCTCATCTTCAGGGAACTGGCAAAATGCTAGGAGTCAGGCTGTGGCTTAATTGATAGATAGAGGGCCAATCTTGAGGGAAAATGCTCAGCAACAGTGCCCAAGCTTTGAGTTCGGTCCCTAATACTGACACACAAAAATGTATATATAATATTAATATTAATATTAATATTAATATTAATATTAATATTGGGAATGTTTCAAGATGACCTGGAATATTGAAAAGTTAGGATGGTGGACTTCCTTGTCTGTTTTGTTTTGTTTTGTTTTTGGTTCAGTCCTGAGCCTTGAACTCTGGGCCTGGGAGCTGTCCCTCAGCTCTTCAGCTCCAGGCAAGTGCTCTACCACTTGAGCTACAGTGCCACGTCTGATTTTCTGGTGGTTAATTGAAGATAAGAGTCTCACAGACTTTCCTGCCCAAGCTGGCTTTGAACTGTGTGATCCTCAGGTCTCAGCCTCCTGAGTAGCTAGGATGACAGGCATGAGCCACCAGCATCCGGCTTTTCCTTGCCTTTTATAAACATGGAATAAATACAATTTGACTCATGATCATTGTGCTTAAGTAACTGTTTTTATTTATCTTCCTGTGGTTCAGGGCAAAGGAACGCAAGAAATTCATTAACTTCACAAGAAAAGGCAGCATTGCATTGAATATCTAAAAATATTCAAAATGGCCACTGATGGCACACACCCATAACCCGAGCTACTCAGAAGGCTGAGATCTGAGGATTGAGGTTCAAAGCCAGCCTTAGCAGAAAAGTCCATGGGACTCTCATCTCCAATGAACCAGCAAGAGCCACGAGTAGAGCTATGGCTCCAGTGATAGAACATTGGCCTTTAGTAATAAAAAGCTAAGGGCAGCACCTAAATGCTGTTCATGTCCAGTACACATGTGATGTGTGCACATGTGTGCTCTCTCTCTCTCATACATACACAATATATATATATGTATATATATACATATATATATTCAGAAAGATCCTAGTCTTGTCCTCAAATTGTCTTTAGTTGATTCAGGCAATGAGAGCTTGGTAAGGGAGAAATACCCTGGCACAGTGGGATTATTTGGAAGATGAGCATATTATTATAATGCGAGAATATTAAAGAAAGGTTTTGTGGGCAGAGACCATGGATATGGACACTCAGAGCGGCTGTACACACTGACCCTGCAGCCTGGGTCTCCATACTACCCGTTACTGCCCCCAGAGTGCTGGGCGGATTTTGCTGTGAAAACCTTCAAGCTTTTGAGTTGTTTGGCTGTTGTTTTGGCAGCTCAGGAGAGAGGTGCCCAACGACACAGACAGAGCAGAAAGGCCAGGGAGACCTTCCTATGTGAGCATCCAGTTGCCATCCGGCCTCAGGTTATAGAATTGACACTTGTTCTGAGGCTGCAGAAATGAGTACAGATCTGGACCTTCTGGGTTGTCCTTTTGCCTTCCAAACATGTGCCAACCCAGCCCAAACTTAGGCAAATCCCTCAGTGTAGATGGTCCCAGGGCACTGGCACTGGCACTGTCCCCAGAAGGACAGGATAGAGTCCTCATCTCAAATGGCCCAGCCTGGCTGTGTGGCTCAGGAGGTCCAGCCCTTGTGATCCTCTCCTAAGAATATCCTCCTTTGTTCTCACTGGATGGATATTTGCAGTGCTGTTTAATTAATCTTGTCTTTTACTGTCCATTGGGTTCACTCGTAGATTTACAAGCATATTCTAATGATTACAAATGAGGGACACCATGAGGGACACTATGTTTCACTTAGTGTAATTTTCTCCAAGTCTTTCCATTTCTGCATGAATGGTGAAATGTCGTTCTTTCTGGAGGAATCATATAATTCCATTGAGGGCTTCTGGATTGATTCCCTGTCTTATCTGGGCAAACCATGCTGCAGTGAACATGCTTGTGCTGGTGGCTTCCGTGTGTTCTGGATTGTGGTCCTTTGCATAAATACCCAGGACTGAGGTGCTGGGTCAGAGGGAAGTTTTATGTTTAGTTGTGTGTGGAACCTCCATATTACTTTCCTGAGTAGCTGAACAAGTTTACATTCCCACCAATATTTGTAGAACTGTTCCCTTTTGGTGACATTCCCTCTGTCATGTGTTATTTTTAGCTTATTTTTTTTATCATGGCCATTCTAACTGGGATGAGGTAGAATCTCAAAATTGTTTTGATTTGCAATTCTTTTATGACCAGGGACATGGAACATCTCTTCGTGTGTCTAATGGCCATTCTTATTTCTTCTTCAGGGAAGTCTATAAGTCTCTAGCCCACATACTAATTGGGTTGTCATTTATTTGAGGTTTTGTTTTGGTGGGTTTAATTTCTGAGCTCTAATTATGTTTTAGATATAAGGTCCTTGTCTGATGCATAGCTAGTAAAGATCTTATTCCATTCTGTGGGCTATTTGTCTTGCTAGCTGTGTCCTTTGCCATGAAGAAACTCTTCAATTTATACAATTCCATTTATCTAGTTTTTCTTTTATTTTTTAGGATTTGGTATCTTTACTCTGGAAGTTTCTACAATGTCAAGGAGCCCTAATGTTTCCCATATACCTTCCTGTTGTATTTTCAGGGTATCTGCTCTTCCACTGATTTTTTATCCAGTTGGAATTGATTCTGGTGCAGGATGATATAGAATGAAATCACTTCAGTTTTCTCTATGTGCATGGCCAATTTTGCCAGTACCCTTTCATTCCTCTGTTTTTGGCTCCCTTATCATATGTAAGGTGGTTATAGGTCTGAGGTCCATTTATGGGTCATGTCTTCCTTTGGTCCTAAGGCCTATTCTGGTGCCAGTATCACACTGTTTTATTGCTATGGATTTATAATAGAGTTAGAAGCTTGGTTTTGATATTCCACCAGCACTGTTCTTCCTGCTGAGGATTGTTTTTGGTATCCAATATCTTCTATTATTCCACATGAATTTTTTGGATTGCATCTTCCATATCATGAAAGAAGGTCATAGGGATTTTGATGGGTATTGCATTGAATTTGTAGATCTTTTTGCAGTATTGCCATTTTCCCAATGTTAATCCCCCAATCCAGGAACATAGGAAGTTTTTCCAGTTCCTTCAATCTGCTTTAAATTTTAAATTTCATCATAGAGGTTCTTTGTATCTGTAAGTCAATTGTTCTGTTGCGTTTTTTTATGTTATTGCAAATGGAATTGCTTTCCTGAATTTGGTCTTGCTCTCCTTGTGGTTGGCATAAAAAATACTACTGGTTTTTGATTATTAATTTTACACCCTGCCACTTTGTCAAAATTTCAGATTAGTTGCTGTAACTTTGGTTAGGAATTTATGAGGTTCTTTTTTTCCCCTATTTGTATTCCCTTTATGTTTGTGTTTTTCCTTATTGCTCTGGCTAGGAATTTCAATATTATATTGTTGAGGAGTGGAGAGAGAAGACATCCCTTTCTTGTTCCTGATTTTAAATGGAATGCTTTTCACTGATCACCATTGAATCTAATGCTGGCAGTAGGTTTGTCATATTCAGTCTTTGTTATATTAAGGAATGTTCTATGGATTCCTAGCTTCTCCAGTGCACCAGCAAAAAGCTGGAAGAGGAGTTGTGGCTCAAGAAGTAGAGTGGGAGCTGCGAGTTAAAAAGCTGAGGAATTACTTCTGCCTCCATGCTGGTCCCGCCTCCCACCTTTCCCTGTGTAATTTGGCTTAACACGAGTCCCCTCCTCTTTTATTATTTTTCCTTCCCCTCTCTCTTTCCATCCTGTGTGGGCTCACAGTTTGCTGTCCCCCCAAATAAACTCTTTTCTGCCTAGACCACGAGGTGGTTTCCTTTCAACGAACCTTACATCAAGAAGTATAGACATTCAGTCCACAGGACTGAATAAGTCTGGCAGGGAATGAGACAACTCCTCCAGAGCTGGTTGGCCACTGTATGATTCCAATAAAGATTAGAAGTGACAAGATTGCATGTAGGACAATTAAACTCAAGACAGAAAGTGACTGCAATGTGTCAGCTTCATTTGTAGGTATTTATTGGTGAGAAGTGATTAACACACAAATAAAACCACACAGATCTGCAGTTTAATGAGAAGTACATATCCATCAAAAAGTATAGTGCACCTTGGCACTCCTGCAGCACATTTCTGTAATCCCAGAGACTAGGAGGCTGAGAACTAAGGACCACAGTTTAAAACTCCAGGCAGCTGATAGTGGTAAAAGAACTTTATTCCCGATTAACCATCAAAAAAACAGATGCGGTAGTGTGGCTCGAGTGGTAGAGCACTAGCCTTGAGCAGAAAAGGCTAAGCAAGATTGTGAGACCCTGAATACTAAAACCAAAAAAAAGGAAATTAAGAGTAGAGGAATCTATTAACTTCGCACATGAACTGTATGAGAATTAAAACATATAACAAAGGTGTTTCTTATATATGGTGCTTGGTAAATAAGAACTTGAATCAGGATCCAATCACAGATCTTTCTAGATTTGATATGTATGATTTTAGCTGTGACAATGGCTTCTCCTGATAAGGAACTGCATAAACATGAGTAAAAATTGGGAGTTTGTATGTTTGTGTAACAATGAAAGCCACCCACCCCTCACTTTGAGCAACTGATATATACTCATAAAAAGTATTTAAATAATGAAATACCTAAACGAACATAGTGACCCCCATGTCTCACATTTGTAAAGCAAGCTACTCAGGAGGCTGAGCTCTGAGGATCGTGGTCCAAAGCCAGCCAGGGCAGGAACGTCCATGAGACTCTTATCTCCAATGAACCAGCAAAGAGCTGGAAGTGGATTGCTAGCCTGGAGCCTGGAGCCCAACAGCATTTAAGTCTTGTTTTTATGCCCCAGGACCACAAACACACACACACACACACACACACACACACACACACACACACACACACACCAGAAGTGTGGCAAACACCACACAGGAGAAAGTAGTCCCCCCGTCCCCATGCCCCCCACCAATCATCTATGGTCAGGGGTCAGCAGTTACAGAGCCATGGGACGCAGAGACAGCCATTCTCAGAGCTGTACATTTCTGCTCTTATGCTATCTCTGCTTTGGGCCCCACTAACTGACAAATGATGACCCATCGGCCCTAACATCTCTGAATAAATGAACACTGACAATCTAAAAGCACCCCCCACCCCCAGTGCTACCCAAGCAGCTAAAAGCCTTTGGTACTTTTCTACCATCTCTATTGTATTAGTTGCTCCGCCACCATCCTCGAGGCAAAAGAAGGTAAAAGGTCTCAGTGATGCTCACAGACTATTATTACGAAGGGGAGTTCTTTCCCCACTCAGGCACTTTGCTCAGCTCCACTACGTAACCTACCTGCTACTTGCATTTACTTTTTGTTCCTCAGTCCTTTTCCCTTCTTAATTTCCATCCTCAATAGGTAGTAGCACCAAACATTGGTTTATCTAATAGAGCAGGGTTTGCCAGCTGGAAGGGGTCACACACCGATAACAGCTTGATTCCTCAGCACCTTCACTACCAGTTCCCTGGATGGGTGCTCAGATATTCACAGGCTGTGTGTTGTGTAGCATTTTTAGAGTTTGTTTTGGTTTTTGGCTCTGGGCCTGTACTGAGAGCTGAACTCAGTAAGAAGTCTTTCTGAGGCCCCATTTCACTGATGATGGTTAGATATTAAGTAATCATACCTTTCTGTTTGTACATTTTCGTAGGTGTGGGACCTGGCTGTTGTGTGTACATCTGGGTGGGCAGGAAGCGAATGTCACTTGTAGAAGAGCAAATGATGTGTGGCCTCCATTCTCAAGGAAAGTTAGGTCAACTCTGAACTGGCTTTACATCCTGAGATTTGTCGTCCCAAATACATTGGGATGTCTTTTGGCATTTGGTTTTGAATTCTTTCTCTAGCTTTTCCACAGAATTTGACCTTCGTATGTTTGAGGTTGGTCAGGGGTTTGTTTCCTTGTTTGTTTTGTTGTGTTCTGTTGTGCTAGCTGTGGGGCTTGAACGCAGGGCCTAGGTGCTGTCCCTGAGCTTTCCTGATCTTATGCTGAAGCCCCAGGCCTACTTCTGGCTCTTTTGGAGCCAGAGGTCCTCCAAAGCTGGCTTTGAACTGTGATCCTCAGATCTCAGATATCTGGAGTAGCTAGGATTCTAGGCAAAAACAGCACTTTCATTACATGGTTTTGAAAAATGAGCTCTATTTATGATTGATTGATACAGTAAATTATAGATAGTAAGGGATTGTCCCACATCTCAGAGGGTTGCTTATAACCATCAAGGAAAAGAATATTGTTTTCCAGTTCTTTTCAGGCCAGATACTCCAAGTCCTGAGGGTGTGTGCACAGGACACACACTGGGTACCTTCAGTCTCCATGATTTAGAGAATTTTTCATGATGGCTTTTGATGTTAAGCTCTAATTTTATTCCAATTTGATCTGAGAGAATGCAGGAGATAATTTCAACATTTCTGAATTTGCACAGATTTTCTTTAGAACCTAAAATATAACGCATTTTGTAAATTGCATGTGCTTCTGAATAGAATGTGTATTCTGACGCTGCTGGGTGAGATACTCTATAGACATCTGTGAAGTCTAATTGGTCAATGAAGTTCTTTAGTTCTGAGTTTTCTCTGATTAATTTTTGCTGGGTTGATCTATTGAGAGATGACTTGATGTATTAAACTCACCAACAATCTGTTCACTTGTAACCACATGTGTTTTAGGGTAAAAAGTATCAGTTTGATGAGATTACATGCTCCAGCATTTGGCGTATAGATGATTAGAATTGTTATGTCCTGGGCTGGGAAGGTGGCTCAGTGGTAGAGTGCTTGCCTTGCATGTATGAGGCCCTGGGCTTGAGTCCTCAGCACCACATAAGCAAAAAGAGAAAAGTCCGAAGTGGCGCTGTGGCTCAAGTGATAGAGCACTAGCCTTGAGCTGAAGAGCTGAGGGACAGCGCCCAGGCCCAGGGTTTAGGCCCCACAACCAGACCCAAAAAAAGAAAAAGAATTGTTATGTCCTCCTGTAGGAGAGATCCATTTATTAATATGTCACGTCCTTCTTAGTGTCCTCTCATAATTTTAATTTGAAGTCTATTTTTCTATCCGCTAGTGGTTTTGCTGTTCTGGCCTGTTTATGGGGCTCTTTGCTTGATAGATTTTATTCCAGCCTTTCACATTCAGAATGTTTGCTTCCTTGGGCAATGTGTGCTTTTTGGTGACAGAAGATAGGTGGATCTTGCTTTAGGATCCGGTTAGTCAATCTATGTCATTTAATTAGGAGTTAAGTCTGTGAATATTGACAGGACTGAGAAGTGTTTGGTAATTTCTGCCATTTATCTATCTTCTTTGGGGCCACGATTGTCTTTTCATACTGTATTTATATGGTCCTCTAGTAAACAGCTTTTTCTCTGCCAGTATCAAGCCTCTTATTTATAATAAACTCCCCAGAAAAGTGAGTAGTAATGTTGTGGCTCAAGTAGATCAGCACTACCTGACAATATGGAGGTAAGGGACAGCACCCAGGCTCAGAGTTAAAGTTCTAGGATGGACACAAGAAGAAACACAGAAGTAAGAAAGGAAGGAGGGAAGGAGGAAGGAAGGAATGAAGAAAGGAAGGAAGGATGGAGGGAGGGAAGAAGGGAAGGAAGGGAGAGGAGGAAGGAAGGAAGGAAGGAAGAAAGAAAGAAAGAAAGAAAGAAAGAAAGAAAGAAAGAAAGAAAGAAAGAAAGAAAGAAAGAAAGAAAGAAAGAAAGAAGGAAAGAAAGAAAGAAAGAAAGAAAGGAAGGAAGAAAAAGGAAGGAAGGGAAGGAGGGAAGGAGGGAGGGAGAGATGGAAGGAGGGAGGGAGGGACGAAAAGAAAGGAGAGGAGAGGAGAGGAGAGGAGAAAGGGAGAGAGAGAGGGAGGGAGGGAAAGAAATCCAGAGAACAATTTCCTGATGTCTTGTGGAGGTTATAACTTCGGGTAACTTCTCTCCTTGCATGCTTTGCAGTGGAACATCTGTGGAAATGTCTGGAGGGATTAAGGAATAGCAGTGGAGGTCATTTTGGTAAAGTGTGATTTACATTTCAAAGAGAAGCTGGGCTGTGTGGGATGGGACTTTAATCCTATCATTTTTTTGTTAAAATCAACGTTTGAATTAATCTCAAGTGAAACACCCAACCAAGGTGTGCTGGGTGTGACGCAGAAATCCCATCAGAAGCTGCTCTCTGATTGGCAGGAATGCATGGTGAGGCTGGGGTTGGGCTTTAAAGATGCCTAGAGATGGAGAACAGAAGTAGAGTTCTGAATCCTGCAGTCAGTGCCTGGCCCTGCTGGGACTCAGAGAGCCCTGCACACCTGGCCCACATCTGGTCCATCAAGATGAGCATTGGAGCCCCACCCTCCCTCCAGCATCTGGCCATGCAGAGTCTGCTGAGCAACCAGGCCCTGGCCATCTCTGCCCTGGAAGATCTGCCTCTGCTGCTGTTCCCTTCGCTCTTCATGGAGGTGTATTGTGGAGCCCACACAGAGGTGCTGAAGGCCCTGGTGCAGGCCTGGCCCTTCCCCTGCCTCCCCCTGGGGGACCTGGCCGAGTCTCCAGACCTGGAGACCTTCAAGGCTGTCTTGGATGGGCTCGATCTGCTACTGGCCAAGAAGGAGCGCCCCAGTTGGTGGAAACTGCAAGTCCTCGACCTGCGGAATGAGCACCCCAATATCTGGATACAGGGCTACCCTTCAATGGCCCGACTAACTTGTCCGGATGTCCTGACTGACAAGCCAAGAGAGAGCCACTGCTCAGGGATGACTGAAGAGCAGCCCTTGACCATAGCCATGGACCTGACCATCAGAGGTTACATCGAGAATGATCTCCAAGCCCACCTGCTCCAGTGGGCCAGCGAGAGGAAAGAACAAGTCCATTTGTGTTCAAGGCAGCTGCAGATTCTTACTAGCTCCATCTCTGAAATCCAGAAGGCTCTGCGTATGGTGAGGCTGGACTCCACCCAGGAACTGGTGGTGAGTGAATTCTGGCTTCAAAGGTCCTTGAGAATGTTTACTCCTTACGTGGGCCAGATGAAGAACCTTCGCAGCCTCACGTGCTCCAGCATGTGTGGTGACTTCTTCACTCAATCCCAGTATTCCTGGGAGATTGGGGAGCAGCTGGGCCAGTTGCAGCATCTTCAGGAGCTTCACATTCACGACGTGTTCATCTTAAATGTAAATGTGCCCGCCGTCCTCAGGAGCCTGAGGCCTTTGAAGGCCTTGTCTCTGAGCGCCTGTGTGCTGCAGGAGGCCGACCTGAGGTTTCTGTTCCAGTGTCCTTGTACCAGGCAGCTCCAGCACCTGCGTTTGAGAACTTTGCTAATACGAAATGCTGAGCTCCTGAGAGCCCTCCTGGGGCAAGTGGCCAGCACCCTGGAGACCCTGGCCTTGGAGGAGTGTTACATCACTGATGCCCAGCTCTCGGCCATCCTGCCCACCCTGAGCCAGTGCTCCCAGCTCCGCTTCTTCAGTTCCTATGGAAACCACATCTCCCTGGCCACCCTGCAGAACCTCCTGAGCCACACTGCCAAGATGGGCCATTTGAGAAGGGGGCTCTACCCTGCCCCTCTGGAGAGCTACAGCCCTGAAGTTTGGTTTGAAAGGAACTTTGACCCTGAGAGATTTGCTGAGGTTGGGGCTGCCTTGGTGCAGACATTGAGAGATGTGGGAACAAATCAGAAGGTCCAGATCTGCACCAATTTCTGTCACTGCCAGAACAGGTGCCAAATCTATAGTCTGACCCTCGATGGTTCCTGGGCGGTCACAAAGGAGGGTCTTCCTGGCTTTCCTGCTCTGCCTATGTAAGTCAAGTGCCTCTCTTCCCTGGAATCTTTCTCAGCCTCAGAAATGAAAACAGGGACAGAAAGGCAGTCTGCAGAGGACACAAAATCTGAAGTTCAGTATTGGTGGGAAAGACTGGCCATCTGGCCTCAGCTTTGCAGTTCAATCATAGCTCCAGAGCCTTAGGAGTTTTGGAGTGTTTCCGGTGAGGGGGGTAATATGTGTCCTGTGCACATACCATCAGGAATCTGGAGTCAATTCAGCCTGGAAAAAGTGGAACACAATCTTGTTTTTCTTAATGGTTGTAAGCAAACTCGTATCATGTGACAATCTCTTACTATCCATAATTTACTGTATCAATCAATCAAAAATAAAAAGATCAGAAAAACATGAGTAGAAAGAGATCATTTTGCGGCACCATAGAATGAGAGTATTGTTTGTGGCTAGATTCCTAGTTACTCAGCAAGTCTGAGATCTGTGGATCACAGTTCAGAGCCAGCCTGGGCAGGAAAGTCCATGAGACTCTCAACTCTAGTGACCTTCAAATAACCTAGAGATGGAGCTGTGGCTCAAGTAGTAGAGTGCTGGCATTGAGCACAAAATCTCAGGGTTAGCACAAATTTGCCAGAACTGGCAAAAACAAACACATCAACCTAAACAAAACTCAATCACACATAGATCAATTTCTGGAGAAAATGTATGAGAGAAAATTAAACATCCAATACCAAATGACATCCTATTAAATCCAAGAGAACTTTCTACTTCTCCAACATATTTGGCAATGAGAATTTTTTGTAATTAATGCTGTAGTGGTTGAGATTTGATCAAATGGGCCTTAAAAATGCAAACCATGGTCCCTTTGAACTTCTATAAGAAATACTAACTTTGTGCCCACCCAGGCACACCAGGCAACAAATCCAAAACAAAAACCAAGAAAATGTGCTCACACCAGGGTCCAGCATCTCTGGCCTCTAATTCTATTCATGAGTTTGATATCTGAGGATCTCAGGTAAAAGCCAGCCAGGAAGCAAAATATTTGAGAGTATTATCTCCAAGAGACTCCCCACAAAATTTCTAGGATTCCTAGAATCCTAGGCACTCAAGAAGTGTGATCTGAAGGTCACAGTTCAAACCCAAGGTGGGCTCTAAATTGGTGAGGGTTTTAGATTCAATAATTAGTGTTGTGGCTTAAGTGGTAGAGCACTGGCCTTGACATAAAACAGTTCAGGTACAGCCAAAGGCCCTGAGTTCACATGGCAGATTAGCACAAAATAAAAAAAGAAAAGAAGAAAAAAATGAATGGGAAGAATGCAGCTGAGGAGGAGAGAGAAAGGAAAAAAGGAAGAGGGGAAGGAGGAAAAGAGGGAATGAGGGTAAGGGAGGGAGGGAGAGAGAGAAGGAAAGAACAGTAAAAATAGATTTTCCAGGTATCTAAGTTGGACTGGCTGCTATTGTTGGGTCCTTTGTAAGCTCAGGGCATTGGGTCATCCTTGGAAATGACTTGAGGATTTAGGGTACATGGGTGTAGAACTTTTGTATTCAGTTTGTCATACATTTTAAAGAGAAGTCAGGCAGTGTTGGTTTTGCGGGGTACATGTGTCCTGTGCATACACCAAAGTAATCTAGTGTGAGTTCAGCCTGGAAAGAACTGGAACAGGATCTTGTTTTTCTAAACCCCAAAATTCCAGGGCAGTCCCTGACTGTCAACAATTTACTGTAGAAATGAGCCAGTCATATTTATTTTAAAATGAAAGAGAGGAAAAGAGAAAGTGCAAAGACATCATTTCTCAGCACCATAGAATGAGAGTATTATTCTTTTCTCCAATCTTAGCTACTCAGCAAGTCTCAGATCTGAGGATAACAGTTCAGTGCTAGTTTGGGCAGGAAAGTCCTTAAGTCTCTCATCTCTGATGAACCTCCAGAAAAGCCAGAAGTGGAGCTGTGGCTCAAGAAGTAGAGTCCTGGCTTGGAGCAGGAAAGCTCATGGACAGCTCCCAGGCCACAAGTTCAAGCACCACAGCTAGAACAATATAACACAATAAAACAAACAATAGAAACTACATGATCTACATCAAACATACATAGATCAAGTTTGGGAGAAAAGTTTGGAAAAAATTAAAAACTTAATGCCAAATACATCCCATGAAAGCAAGAGAACTCTTTCTGCTTCAACAGTATATTTGGAATGACAAATCTCAGTACTAAAGCCAGTTCAGATTTGATCAAAGACACCCTTAGAATACAAGCCATACTTCATTTGCTCATCAACTTCACAATAAAATTTCAAAAATTTACAGAAAAGAGACTCATAGAATTTTCTGGCTTCCTGCTGTGAACTGCCATCCTCTGATCTCAGCCTGTTGACTAGTAGAGTTTAAAGCAGGAGTCACAGAATCCCAGTGTGAACCTTTCAGTAAGTATGTGTGTGTCCCTGGGTGAGCAGGAGGTCAATATTTCTTTGAGTTTCTTTCTGGTAAATTTTTGAAATTTTATGGTGGAGTTGATGAATGGAGGGATTATAGTTGCATGATTAAGACAGAGAAGTCTGTGAGACTTTATCTCCATTAAACCACCAAAACCTTGACACTAGAGTTGTTGCTCATGTGTTTAATCACTAGCTTTGGGGGAAAAAAGCTAAAGGACAATACCCAGGCCCCACACATACAAACATATGGCACACACACACACACACACACACACACACACACACACACACACACACACACACACACACACACAAAGACAAAATCTAAATACCTAAAGATCATCAGGGAAATGGGGCTCAGAGAACTTGCTTACTGAGTTCAAATCCCAGTACTGGCACAAATCAAAAACCAAAATTAACTCTAAAAGAAGTTACATAATGACCAGCACAATTTATTCTGTCAATCAATCCATAAACTTACTTTCAAAAGAAAGAAAAGAATAGGTAGAAGGATAGTATTTCTCCGCACCAAAGTGTAAAGGTTTCTGAAGAATAGGTAGAAGGATATTATTTCTCCGCACCAAAGTGTAAAGGTTTCTGAGGCTAGATAGCCACATGGTTCAGGCAGAAGGGAGTTCACTTGGGAGAGGCCATCTTCTGGCCTGCAGGATATATTGGTGTGTAGAGAGCCAACATATTCTGGGGAGATTAATTATATATGAGAGAGTAGGAGGAGTGTTGCTGCAACCAATGTGGAAGTGACCTCAGAGCCTGGGGCTAATGTTTGGCAACTTGTAGCGAGAGCATGATGTACTAGTTAAGAATAACCACTCAGAAACTAGGGCTAGACTGGAGCAGGCAAAGATCCGGTGGGAGGCCTTGATCATTCCTGTAACTGGTCTAGCTAGAAGCTTGGATTACAGATGTCAGGACTATAGTGTACAGACAGGAGACTGACTGTAAACACAAATAGCAGGTAATAAGGTCAAGAATAACTCCCTGAGCCACACAGCGAGGCTGGGCCATTTGAGATGAGGGCTCTATTCTGCCCCTCTGAAGAGCTACCTTTGAGGGGCTTGGTGGCTAGGGAACATCAACCCTGAGAGATTTGCCCAGGTTTGGGCTGGTTTAGTCCAGGCATTGAGTGGCATGGAGATATCCCAGAAGGTCCAGATCTGTATCAATTTCTGTTATTAACAAAACAAATGCCACTTCTACCGCTTGGGCCCAGATGTTTCCTGTGTGGTCACAGAGGAGGTCTTGCTGGCCTTTCTACTCTGCCAGTGTAGTAGGGTGCTTCTCTCCTGGAATCTCTTCTTGTCATCAGAAATGAAAGCCTGGACAGAAGTGCATTCTCTAGGGGGCACAAACTCCATAGATCAGCACAGGTGGAAAAAACAGGGTGTCTTGTTCTTAGCTTATCAGTTCAATTGTAGCTCTGGAACTCCAGGAGTTTCTGAGTGCCCAGGGGGTACATATGTTCTCTGCACCCAGCATCAGGAATCTGCAGTGAATGCATCCTGGAAACAACTAGAACACAATCTTGTTTTTCTTTTTTGTTTTTTTCTTTTTTGGTCAGTCGTGGGGCCTGAACTCTGGGCTTGAGTGCTATCCCTCAGCTCTTCAGCTCAAGGCGAGTGCTCTACTGCTTGAGCCACAGTGCCACTTCTGGTTTTCTAGTAGTTTATTGGAGATAAGAGTCTCGGACTTTTCTTGCCCGGGCTGGTTTGACCCATGATCCTTAGATCTCAGCCTCCTGAGTAGCGAGGATTACAGGCATGAGCCACCGGCGCCCAGATGATTTTGTTTTTTTAATGGTTTTAAGTAAGCAAAGCTCTCCATTGTGGGACAATGTGTATAATTAATATGTAGAGTTTACTGTGTCAGACAATGAAAAATAAAAAGAATGGAAAACCATGAGTAGAAAGATGTTATTTCTTGTCACCAAAGAGAGTATTGCTTGTGGCTAGAATCTTTGCTACTCAGCAATTCTGAGAACTGAGGATCACATTGAAAAATCAGGCTGGGGAGGAGAGTTCTTGAGACTATCATCTGTGGTAAACCTCCAAATAACCTGGAAGTTGAGCTGTGGCTCTAGTAGTGTACTGCTGACATGGAGCACAAAAGTTCAGGGACAGCCCTGGTGACAAAGCTGGCACAAACAAACAAGCCTATGAACAAGGACAAACAGATATAGATCATGTTCTGTGGGAAAGTTACAGGGTAAATTTCAACATCAAATACCATATGGCCTCCGTTGAGGGCAAGAGAACCCTTTCCACATCTCACACCTTTTGGAGTAAGTATTCTTAGTAGTTTACACCATAGTGATTGAGATATGATCAAATTTGCCTCGAGAATACAGGCCACACTTCATTTGCTCTTCTACTGGAAATATTCAATTCCTGTCCACCCAGAAACACCAAAAATTTAAAAAAAAATGAAAGAAAGATTCACACTGGCATCTGGTAGATGCTGCCTGTAATTCTACTAGCCAAAGGCTAAGATCAGAGGATGGCAGTTAGAAGCTAGTCTAGCAGGAAAATCGGAGACTCTTTCTTTTAAATTATTAAATTATTTTCTTAAGTTGAGGTACAGGACTACAGTTTCATGATTCAAGTAATGACTACGTTTCTTCTTGTACAGTGCCACCCCATCCTGCATTCCTTTCCAAATGACATCCCACTAAAGCCAAGAGAATTCTTTCTCTTTCTCCAATATTTGGGGATGAGAATTTTCCGTACTTAAAGCTGTGCTGGTTGAGATTTGGTCACATGTGTCTGAAGCATGCAGATGACAGTTCCTTCGCACTTCTATATGAAGAATTCACTTTGTGCTCACCTAGACACATGTCTCTTGCTTTTAATTTGATTCCGGAGACTGAGATCTGAGGATGTCAGTTAGAAACCAGCCAGGCAGGAATGCATGTGAGAATATTATCACCAAGAAACTTCTCACAAAAATTCTAGGATTCCTAGAATCCTGACTACTCAAGAAGTCTGAGATCTGAGGGTCACAGTTCACACACACACTGGGCCAGTAACAGGTGAGACATTTTTGGTTGTTTTTTTGGGGGGTCCGGTTGTGGGGCCTGAACTCTGGGCCTGGGCGCTGTACTAAGCTCTTCAGCTCAAGGCTAGCGCTCTATCGCTTGAGCCACAGCACCACTTCTGGCTTTTTTCTTTTTGCTTATGTGGTGCTGAGGAATCCAACCCAGGGCCTCATGCACACAAGGCAAATGTTCTACCAACAAGCCACCTTCCCAGCCCAGTGAGACGTTTTTGGATTCAGGATTTCTGTTGTGGCTCAAGTGGTAGAGCACTGTCCTTGACTTAAAGTAACACATAAGCAGCCCCTAGGCCCTGGGTTTAAGTCCCAGTCCAGCACAAGATTTAAAAAAGGAAAAGGCAGCCAGGAAAGAAAGAAGGGAGGGAGGGAGAAAGGAAGGAAGGAAAGTAGAAAGGAAAGCAGGGAGGGAGGGGGGAAGGGAAGAAGGAAGGAAAGGAAAAGAAAATTTCTTAGAGATATGTTGGTGGATGCTATAACATTGGGCTGGCTAATATTCTTGGAATCATTACAGCCTCAGGATAGTGAAATATCTGTGAATGTTTCTCAATGGATTAACATGTAAGTGTGGGAAATGCTTGTTTGACTGTGTTATAAATTTTAAATGGAAGCCTCACCAACCCGGTCACACCTATAATCCTATCAGTCTGCTTAGAACCAATGCTTCAATTAATCCAGCAGACTGGGTGTGAAGGGCGTGTCTGAGAAATCCCATCAGAGGCTGCTCTCTGATTGGTAGATATGTAAGGGCGAGTGTGGGTTTTAGTTATAAAGATGCCCAGAGACCAGAGGAGAGCAACAGAATCCTGGGGCCTGCAATCAGTGTCCAGCAGAGAGCCTGCACTGCTGGCTCAAATCTGGTGCACATCCCATCCATGAAGATGAGCCGCAGGACCCCACCCTCGCTCCAGCAGCTGGCCATGCAGAGTCTGCTGAGCAACCAGGTTCTGGCCATCGCTGCCCTGGAGGATCTACCGGTGTTGCTGTTCCCTTCGCTGTTCGAGGAGGTCTATGCCAGGGCCCAAACAGAGATGCTGAAGGCCCTGGTGCAGGCCTGGCCCTTCTCCTGCCTCCCCCTGGGGGACCTGGCAGAGTCTCCAGACCTGGAAATCTTCAACACTGTCCTGGATGGGCTTGATCTGCTACTTGCCAAGAAGGAGCGCCCCAGTCGGTGGAAACTGCAAGTCCTCGACCTGCGGAATGATCACCCCAACATCTGGATACAGGGCTACCCTTCAATGGCCCGAATCTCTTATCCAGATGTCCTGAATAACAGGCCAACAGAGAGCAGTAGTTTGTTGATAACTGAAGAGCAGCCCTTGATTATACACAAGAACCTGACCATCAAAGATGGCTCCCAGAATGCTCTCCAAGCCTACCTGCTCCAGTGGGCCAGGGAGAAGCAAGAAAGAGTCCAACTGTGCTCGAGGAAGCTGCAGATTCATTCCAATTCCATCTACATAATCCAGAAGGCTCTCCTTGCAGTGCAGCTGGACTCCATCCAGGAGCTAAAGGTAAATAAATTCTGGCATCGAGAAACCATGAAAAAATTTGCTCCTTACCTGAGCCAGATGAAGAACCTTCGCATCCTCAAATTCTCCAGGATGAGTGCCAACTTCAACACTTCCAGACACAAGAATTTCTCATATTCCTGCAAATACGCTGTACATCTGGGACAGCTGCAGCATCTGCAGGAGCTGTATGTGCACAAAGTCTTCTTCCTTTATGGACAGCTGCCCACCATCCTCAGGAACCTCACCCTTTTGAAGACCTTGTCTCTGAGTTCGTGTCCACTGAAGGAGGCTGACTTGTGGTTCCTGTCCCAGTGTCCCTGCTCCAGGCAGCTCAAGCACCTGCGTCTGAGGAGTTTGCCCCTGGACAACTTCAGTCCTGAGCCCCTGAGAGCTCTACTGGAGCAGGCGGCCGGCACCCTGGAAACCCTGGCCCTGGAGGACTGTGCCATCATGGATCCCCAGCTCTTGGGCATGCTGCCTGCCCTGATCCAGGGCTCCCAGCTCCGCGTCTTCAGTTTCTATGGAAACCACATCTCCATGTCTGCCGTGCAGAGCCTTCTGAGCCATACGGCCAGGCTGCCTCATTTGAGACGAGGGCTCTACCCTGCCCCTCTGGAGAGCTACCCCCCTCAAGGCTGTAGGGTTGGGAACTTTGACTCTCAGAGATTTGCCCAGGTTCAGGCTAAGTTGGCACAGGCATTGAGAGACATGGGGACTACTCAGAAGGTCCAGATCTGTACCAATTTCTCTCATCGTCACAAAACATGCCAATTCTATACCCTGGGGCCCGAAGGCAACTGGGTGGTCACCATGGAGCGTCTTCCTGGCCTTTCTGCTCTGCCTCTGTAGTCAGGTGCGTCCCTCCTGGGCTCTCTTCTGAGCACTCAGAAATGAAAGTTGGAGTCTGGAATTGGGTCTTAGTGGTAGAGTGCTTGCCTAGTATGCATGAAGCCCTGAGTTCATTTCCTCAGTCCCACTCAGAAAAAGCAAGAAGTGATGCTGTTTTTCAAGTTGCAGAGTACTAGCCTTGAGCAGAAGTAGCTCATGGATAGTGCCCTTGTCCTCAGACCAACTCCCAAGACTGGCAAAATAAAAATAAAAAAGAAATGAAGGCTTTGGTGTAAAAGCACTCTCCAGAGGGGCATAGACCCCAATAAGTCAGTGTGGGTGGAAGAGAGAGACCTGTTTCTGAGCTTTTCTTTTCAATCGTAGCTATGTTACTCCCGGAGATGCTGAGCACTTTTGGTCTACATGGGTACACATCCTCAGGAATCTGGAGTGAATTCAGCCTGGAAGGAACTTGACCATGATCTTGTTTGGCTAAATGATTGTGAGGAAATCCCCCCAGGCCTGGGGCAGTCCCTGACTGTCCACAATTTACTGTATCAATGAATCAATAAAGTCATTTCCAAAAGAATAAAGAATAAGAAGGTTATCATTTCTCAGCACCAAAGTGTACAGGTTTCTGAGAGGAGACTGCCTCGTGGTTCAGGTAGAAAGAGTTCATTTGGGAGAGCCCCTCTGGCAGCTTGCAAGATATGTGGTTGTGCAGGAAGCCAACTTAGGGAGGGAAGGAGGGTTTGCTGCAAGTGACCTAGTGACATGGGGGGCCTCCCTATGTTCCCATTTACGTGGGTTTAAGGTGTTGGGCCAGGGGCTTCTCAGCAGATCCATGTGCTGTTCTTCGGGGAGAACAAACATTTGGGCATCTTCTTATGGTATCCCCTGGAGAAGAGAAAAGAGAAGGGTCCATTCTCCCTGAGCAGACTTAACATTCCAACATTTTGATAGTTACAAAGGGGCGTTGACTATCTATAGCTACTTCCTTTTGTCAAGCAGAGTGGACGTTAGGGGTAGAAGGCAGGATTTCATCTGGTCCAGGAGAAAGTAACAGTAACCATTCCGAGGTGGTGAATGCATGTATATATCCTTGGCTGAAATCTGAAAGACATCTTATAAGGTAGCAACTGAACAATAAGACAAAACATTATCAGAAGGCACACAAAGACAGATAAAAGGGCAGCCATTAATTCACAGTGGAAAGGAAAGATGTTGGATGTCATGGGTACTTGTCTCTCTTGTAAGCCAGATGATCCTGGAGCTGGTGGATCATGTCCCTGAATACATCTGACTGATTAAGGTCTGGCAACAGCACATAGGACAGCACAATAGACTAGTTAAGAATAAAAATTTAGAAGCTAGGGGGATTGGAGTGGTTAAGGGCCTGGTGGGAGTCCTGCATCATTCCTGTAAATGGGCAAAAATGCCTGGATTACAGACATTTAAACTACAGAGTATGGATGGAAAAACACCGTAAATAGAAATAGCAGGTATCATGATCAAGAATGTAAGTTCCTGTCCACTTACAAGATAGGGATGAGTATTAAATAGGCATACTTATGATCTATTTTCTTTTAACCTCCTGACTCGTGAATTTTGAAAGGGCAAGCACAGAGTGACTCTATTTAGGATGTTTTTGCCAAGGGCCTCTGGTAGACCCTCGTCACCAGGACTAGCTCTGTCTTGGTGGGTCTAGGAGGTCTCTTCTCCTCATTGCTAGGATGGCATATCTTCATTGACTGATGGCATGTCTCATGTTGGATGAGGGGTGATTGACAGATCAAATGAGAATCAATGCCAAGAGTCCAAGAGTGGTCATTGTCTAAAAAAGAAATGTTCTCATGAGCTGATTTATTTCATTGTCAAATCTCTGTCCATCAACTTTATAATAATGATTGCAAAAAAATATGATGACTCAGATTCTAGCTATTCTTGAGGCTGAGATCTGAGGATCAGAGGTAGAAGCCACCTTGGGCTTTAAATCCTGAGATTTTTATCTCCAATGTACCAACATAATTCCAGAAGTGGAGCTGTGGCTAAACTAGAAGAATTAAGCTTGAGCAACAAAGCTCAGGTCCAGTGACTAGGCCCTGAGTTCAGCCCCAATACAAGCACACCCAGACACCCAGACAGACAGACAGACAGACAGACAGACAGACAGACAGACACACACACACACACACACACACACAAACACACACACACACACACACACCATACTACACACACAATCTGCCTAGGAAAACAGATGTACAAGTGATTGCTGTGTGGGCAAATCATTTCTCCATGACAGCTGTTTCTGTAGGAAGCATAGAGAGCAACCCAGGGCCGGTCCTCTTCCCTGAGTACAGCAGGAGGCTGGAGCTGCCAGCAAACCTGGGGTGCACATTGGAGGAGAGCCTGTGGCAGCTCAAGTTGAAACATTTCCTTGACCAGCTTCCTATTCTAGAAGCCTTTTCTCTCATACCAGGGGAAAGAGAAGCAGTGCATACCTCTGCTGTACCCCTAAATACTTGGACCTCATTTCTGCAGCCCACCCCACTGATCCTACCTCATGCTTCAGCAACATTCTCTCTCCTAGATCTTTCATCAAGGACCTGAGAGACCCACAGCACATTTGTGTGAACATTTGAAATCTTTCCCCAACTTCTGGGGACCAGTGTCAAAACCCCATTTGATTCCCTTGGCCCTGCTCTGCCCCTCCTCTGGACAGAGGCTGCCTTAGTGTGTGGCTTAGATGTTGTAATATTAGCACACAAGGCTCATGCCTATAGTCCTGGCTACTTGGGTGGCTGGGAGCTTAGGATCCCATACACTTTTAACTCCAGTGAACCAGCAAAATTTGGAATTGAATGTGTAGATCAAGTGGTAGAGCACCTATGTGAGCAAAAAAAATGAGCATGAGTGTGAGACTGAGTTCAAACTCCTCTACTTGCATGATCAATAGGTCTATAGATAGGTAATAGATAGATAGATAGATAGATTGATAGATAGATAGATAGATAGATAGATAGACAGACAGACAGACAGACAGACAGACAGACAGACAGACAGACAGATAGACAGATAGATAGATAGATAGATAGATAGATAGATAGATAGATAGATAGATAGATAGATA